>NW_023624589.1:0-3703 GCF_014905685.2 Nematolebias whitei
CTATTTTTTTAATTCTCAAGGCCACTGACAGCAAGTCCACCAGATTAATGTTGTTTGTCTGATCAGTGTTTCCCGTTATGATTTCTTGGATCACATTGAAACCTAGCAAAGGGCTGCTCACACTCTTTTGACTTACAAGCAATGGAACAAAGAGGGCAACTGACCCATATTTGATGCTTTTGATCTCGAGCAGGACTTCTATCCATCCATCAAATGGCACCTCTGTTCCATTAGCTGCAGTGACTTTGAGAGGATATTCTGGTAGTAGGCTTTCAAGTGGTTGGATTGTTACATTTGGTAAAGCTTTCTGCGCCCATGACTTCTCTACTATGCTAACTTGTGCTCCACTGTCCAACAGCATCCGCAGTTTAACTCCATTTAGTTGGCACGTCACAGTGCATCTGCCACCAATCAGCTGTGCAATATGTTTCTTCTTAGTAAAATTGTTTTGTTTGATAGGCTTGGTAGAAGATGGTGCATCCTCCTTAGGATACAGTTTTTCAGTAGCGTGGGACTCTGCATTCTCTCTGGTCACTGGTGGTCCCACCCCAGTGACCTTGTCCAGTTTCCCGACAGGTTGAGTTTCATCAGACAGCTAATAGCTCTGTGTCCCTCTTTCCCACACTTGAAACAGTGACTGCAGTTATCATTTCCCGAGGAGACACATTGATGACATCTTCGTTTAACTTCTGACATTGCTGGCTGTTTTTGATGTGGAAAAGTTGTGCGAGTGCTTTCAGTCCCTGACCTAACCATGGGTGTTAAAGCTTTCTCTAAACTCTTGGTCAGTGATGAAACCTGTGCTGTTAGCTCCTGTATGGCAGTACGGTTACCTTGAACTTCTGCCTGCATCTGAACTGCATTCTGACTTTTCTTATCCATCTGCACTGCACTGACAGTGACTGCTTTTGGTTTGATAGTCTGACCCAATCTATTTTGTCTCTCTGTGTCCTCACCTACTGACTTTGTTATCACGTCTAGTATAAAATCATCAGTAACTTTCTCATCTGAAATGTGGGGTTTAAAATCTCATCGGATGTATGAACATTTTTCATGTATCCCCTGATAAAGTGAATGCAGGAACACTCCCTGAACTAATTTTTCATCATACTGGAAACCTGTACTTACTTTAGAAGCAAAAAGTACATGCTGTTTTAACCCCATCAGTCTATACATAAACTGTTGTGGATCTTCTTTATCATGTTGTCTTGCATTGCTCAGTTCCTGGAATAATTCAGTACTGCTCTTATCTTTAAGATGTGCACGGAGAAAACGCTTCAGCTCAGCTACAGTCAGACTATCTTTTGTGATAAGCATGTCTTTGAATGTACCCGGTTTAATTATTCTGAGCACTGTTCTAATGATCTCAGCCTCTGTGAAACCTTCACTTAATCCTTCATCAATTTGCTTGCACAAACAGTTAAAGCTCACATCTGAATCAGAATCTGAGATTTATACTTATACTTTATTTATACTTCCTTTATAAAGCCCTTTAAAACAACCACAGCTGCCACAAAGTGCTGTACATATAAAATCAAGAACATTTAAACACATAAAAACAGTTGTTAAAACATTAAGATCAATAAAAATAACAAAAACAGTGCAGAGCAAAATTCAGTGTGTGCTAAAAGCCAGGGAGTAAAAATGTGTTTTTAAAAAAGTTTTAAAACTGGACAGTGAAGGGGCTCGTCTGATGGGAAGAGGGAGATTTGACCAGCATGAATCCTAAATTCTCTACGTCGGAGTAATGCAGCAACATCTGTCAGTTTTACCAACTCGGTTACCTGATCAGCAACTACTGGTGTTGACACGGTCTTGCGCATCACTGATGCTGCTATAATCTGCTCAGTCTCATACATTGATGCCACCGTGTCTTCATCCACTGAACGATGCTGGTTCTCTGCTTCCTGGGATGGCTGCAGTTCATCAATGAGGTCACGAAACACCAGCAGGCGAGACATCCCTTGGTCCTCCAGACTCCTCAATCACTTACTTCTCACAAAGTCAACAATGAAGTCAAAGAGTTCCACTTCAGATGAATCCTCCCCTGGCACCTCTTCTCCCACCTCATCTTGGCATGAAACTGCTAGCTGGTGAAGCAGGTCTCTTCTAGCATCATTAATCAATTGGTGAAGCAGCTGCTGGATCTCCCACTGTAGCTTATGTAGAGTGGCCATCTCTGGTTACCTGAAGTCTTGCCCTTAGGTCATCAGCTCATGGAACAGGAAGTCAGGATCCCATGGTTCTTTGATGGATAGCACCAAGCCAGCAGGAGGCACTATCCCGGACAAGCCCCCAAATATATTACCCGGCAACCTAGGATGTGTAGTGGACTAGGCCTCCGACCAAAACCTGCCTCTGAAGACCTTCATGGGACAGGAACTGTTATTTCATTGATTTGAATCCAGAAATACAAATTAGCTCATCCAGAGACTGTCTAATTGTATCCTGAAGTAATCAATTGAAAGAACATTCTTCTTTTATATTATCATTACTATTTTACAATATCTTGATAATCAAATGTGTGTTTAGTTCATACCATTTCTAAATGTTGAAGTGAACCACTCATTTTAAATAAACTGTGAAACAGTATTAATGATTTTTTAATCCTCATTTAAATTAGAAATCAAGTTAAATGTCTATTTTACAAAGTAATTATGCATTTTTGATCTTCTGTCTGAAATGAGAAGTAGTGATCTCGGTCAAAAGTCGGAGACAGTCAAAAACAAGTTGTTAGAACAGGCTGTCATGTTTTTAAAACTCTCAGACAGTAAATAAGAAAACTGGCACCTGCAGTGTTTCTCACTTCGCCAAAACATTTCTCTGTCTGTTCATAAAACATTCTTGCTGTTTTCTTGACTTGTAAAAACCCTCTGACATCACTAGAACCACACCCCTGTTGGTTGCTTCAACCAATCAGGACTTACTAAAGTGACCAGAAGCAGAACTCTTTAAAAGTCGACACTTCCTGGAACTATTAGTCTTCTAGAGTCTGCTGAGGCTTCTGGAGTAGTTCTGGAGTGAAGTTCTGTTCTTCAGTTCTAGCTGTTCTGGAGTTCTGGAGTTTGTCTACTGCTGAGTGGAACTTTGGACTCAGTTTTCCAGTCTGATGGAGTCATCCATCTCTGCTGTGGTCACGGCGCCTCGCTGTGACTATCACCAGGCGAATGCCCTACAACTTCTGAGGAAGTTTGTTCTGTAGAACGGAGTATCTCACGACTTCTGCCAAGTCGCAGCCGCCCTGAGGAGACGCTGAAAGGTAGCGTGCCAGGGACCTCTTGACCGTAGCGGACCCATCCTCTGCCAAGGTAAAGAGTCGTCACGAGCTTCACGCGAAGTGTACCGCGGTGAACTGCGTTTGAAAGGAGCGTGTTGTTCTGGTCTACAGACATACATCTTCCTCCACATCTCTCTTTAAACTCCTCCATTTTTCCCATCTTTAAACTTCTATCTTGCCAGTAATTAATCCAGATGCCTTCAGAAATGTCTGTTGTTTTTATTAAGTAAAACGTGCCATTTTATTAATCAGAACCAGATCTGTCTAATCGAGTGTACAATGTTTTGATGTTAAATTTTGATTCTGTTCAATAAATGACCATTTATTTTGATGGGTCAAAGAAAATTAACGTCTCATGTCACTGATTAAACCATCTACGCACAGTTACCTCTGTCACATGGCTGTAATTAGCTCGAAAAAGAGAGA
>NW_023624590.1:0-3703 GCF_014905685.2 Nematolebias whitei
CTATTTTTTTAATTCTCAAGGCCACTGACAGCAAGTCCACCAGATTACTGTTGTTTGTCTGATCAGTGTTTCCCGTTATGATTTCTTGGATCACATTGAAACCTAGCAAAGGGCTGCTCACACTCTTTTGACACTTAAGCAATGGAACAAAGAGGGCAACTGACCCATATTTGATGCTTTTGATCTCGAGCAGGACTTCTATCCATCCATCAAATGGCACCTCTGTTCCATTAGCTGCAGTGACTTTGAGAGGATATTCTGGTAGTAGGCTTTCAAGTGGTTGGATTGTTACATTTGGTAAAGCTTTCTGCGCCCATGACTTCTCTACTATGCTAACTTGTGCTCCACTGTCCAACAGCATCCGCAGTTTAACTCCATTTAGTTGGCACGTCACAGTGCATCTGCCACCAATCAGCTGTGCAATATGTTTCTTCTTAGTAAAATTGTTTTGTTTGATAGGCTTGGTAGAAGATGGTGCATCCTCCTTAGGATACAGTTTTTCAGTAGCGTGGGACTCTGCATTCTCTCTGGTCACTGGTGGTCCCACCCCAGTGACCTTGTCCAGTTTCCCGACAGGTTGAGTTTCATCAGACAGCCAATAGCTCTGTGTCCCTCTTTCCCACACTTGAAACAGTGACTGCAGTTATCATTTCCCGAGGAGACACATTGATGACATCTTCGTTTAACTTCTGACGTTGCTGGCTGTTTTTGATGTGGAAAAGTTGTGCGAGTGCTTTCAGTCCCTGACCTAACCATGGGTGTTAAAGCTTTCTCTAAACTCTTGGTCAGTGATGAAACCTGTGCTGTTAGCTCCTGTATGGCAGTATGGTTACCTTGAACTTCTGCCTGCATCTGAACTGCATTCTGACTTTTCTTATCCATCTGCACTGCACTGACAGTGACTGCTTTTGGTTTGATAGTCTGACCCAATCTATTTTGTCTCTCTGTGTCCTCACCTACTGACTTTGTTATCACGTCTAGTATAAAATCATCAGTAACTTTCTCATCTGAAATGTGGGGTTTAAAATCTCATCGGATGTATGAACATTTTTCATGTATCCCCTGATAAAGTGAATGTAGGAACACTCCCTGAACTAATTTTTCATCATACTGGAAACCTGTACTTACTTTAGAAGCAAAAAGTACATGCTGTTTTAACCCCATCAGTCTATACATAAACTGTTGTGGATCTTCTTTATCATGTTGTCTTGCATTGCTCAGTTCCTGGAATAATTCAGTACTGCTCTTATCTTTAAGATGTGCTCGGAGAAAACGCTTCAGCTCAGCTACAGTCAGACTATCTTTTGTGATAAGCATGTCTTTGAATGTACCCGGTTTAATTATTCTGAGCACTGTTCTAATGATCTCAGCCTCTGTGAAACCTTCACTTAATCCTTCATCAATTTGCTTGCACAAACAGTTAAAGCTCACATCTGAATCAGAATCTGAGATTTATACTTATACTTTATTTATACTTCCTTTATAAAGCCCTTTAAAACAACCACAGCTGCCACAAAGTGCTGTACATATAAAATCAAGAACATTTAAACACATAAAAACAGTTGTTAAAACATTAAGATCAATAAAAATAACAAAAACAGTGCAGAGCAAAATTCAGTGTGTGCTAAAAGCCAGGGAGTAAAAATGTGTTTTTAAAAAAGTTTTAAAACTGGACAGTGAAGGGGCTCGTCTGATGGGAAGAGGGAGATTTGACCAGCATGAATCCTAAATTCTCTACGTCGGAGTAATGCAGCAACATCTGTCAGTTTTACCAACTCGGTTACCTGATCAGCAACTACTGGTGTTGACACGGTCTTGCGCATCACTGATGCTGCTATAATCTGCTCAGTCTCATACATTGATGCCACCGTGTCTTCATCCACTGAACGATGCTGGTTCTCTGCTTCCTGGGATGGCTGCAGTTCATCAATGAGGTCACGAAACACCAGCAGGCGAGACATCCCTTGGTCCTCCAGACTCCTCAATCACTTACTTCTCACAAAGTCAACAATGAAGTCAAAGAGTTCCACTTCAGATGAATCCTCCCCTGGCACCTCTTCTCCCACCTCATCTTGGCATGAAACTGCTAGCTGGTGAAGCAGGTCTCTTCTAGCATCATTAATCAATTGGTGAAGCAGCTGCTGGATCTCCCACTGTAGCTTATGTAGAGTGGCCATCTCTGGTTACCTGAAGTCTTGCCCTTAGGTCATCAGCTCATGGAACAGGAAGTCAGGATCCCATGGTTCTTTGATGGATAGCACCAAGCCAGCAGGAGGCACTATCCCGGACAAGCCCCCAAATATATTACCCGGCAACCTAGGATGTATAGTGGACTAGGCCTCCGACCAAAACCTGCCTCTGAAGACCTTCATGGGACAGGAACTGTTATTTCATTGATTTGAATCCAGAAATACAAATTAGCTCATCCAGAGACTGTCTAATTGTATCCTGAAGTAATCAATTGAAAGAACATTCTTCTTTTATATTATCATTACTATTTTACAATATCTTGATAATCAAATGTGTGTTTAGTTCATACCATTTCTAAATGTTGAAGTGAACCACTCATTTTAAATAAACTGTGAAACAGTATTAATGATTTTTTAATCCTCATTTAAATTAGAAATCAAGTTAAATGTCTATTTTACAAAGTAATTATGCATTTTTGATCTTCTGTCTGAAATGAGAAGTAGTGATCTCGGTCAAAAGTCGGAGACAGTCAAAAACAAGTTGTTAGAACAGGCTGTCATGTTTTTAAAACTCTCAGACAGTAAATAAGAAAACTGGTACCTGCAGTGTTTCTCACTTCGCCAAAACATTTCTCTGTCTGTTCATAAAACATTCTTGCTGTTTTCTTGACTTGTAAAAACCCTCTGACATCACTAGAACCACACCCCTGTTGGTTGCTTCAACCAATCAGGACTTACTAAAGTGACCAGAAGCAGAACTCTTTAAAAGTCGACACTTCCTGGAACTATTAGTCTTCTAGAGTCTGCTGAGGCTTCTGGAGTAGTTCTGGAGTGAAGTTCTGTTCTTCAGTTCTAGCTGTTCTGGAGTTCTGGAGTTTGTCTACTGCTGAGTGGAACTTCGGACTCAGTTTTCCAGTCTGATGGAGTCATCCATCTCTGCTGTGGTCACAGAGCCTCGCTGTGACTATCACCAGGCGAATGCCCTACAACTTCTGAGGAAGTTTGTTCTGTAGAACGGAGTATCTCACGACTTCTGCCAAGTCGCAGCCGCCCTGAGGAGACGCTGAAAGGTAGCGTGCCAGGGACCTCTTGACCGTAGCGGACCCATCCTCTGCCAAGGTAAAGAGTCGTCACGAGCTTCACGCGAAGTGTACCGCGGTGAACTGCGTTTGAAAGGAGCGTGTTGTTCTGGTCTACAGACATACATCTTCCTCCACATCTCTCTTTAAACTCCTCCATTTTTCCCATCTTTAAACTTCTATCTTGCCAGTAATTAATCCAGATGCCTTCAGAAATGTCTGTTGTTTTTATTAAGTAAAACGTGCCATTTTATTAATCAGAACCAGATCTGTCTAATCGAGTGTACAATGTTTTGATGTTAAATTTTGATTCTGTTCAATAAATGACCATTTATTTTGATGGGTCAAAGAAAATTAACGTCTCATGTCACTGATTAAACCATCTACGCACAGTTACCTCTGTCACATGGCTGTAATTAGCTCGAAAAAGAGAGA
>NW_023624591.1:0-3702 GCF_014905685.2 Nematolebias whitei
CACACACACACTTTATATGACATGACATTTGAGTGCTTGATAGGAATTATAAAAAGGTATAAAATATTAAATGAGAAAAATAACCATTCACACTCTCACTCACACCTAGGAACAATTTAGACTTACCAATCAGCCTGTTTTTGGTCTGTGGGAGGAAACCGGAGTACCCGGAGAAAACCTATGCATGCATGGAGAGAACGTGCAAACTCCACCCAGAAAGGTCTCTGGCCAGGATTTGATCCGGCAACCTTCTTGCTGAGAGGCAAAGGCTACCAAATGATCCTCCGTTTCCCTTTGAAAAAATATCATGCATCTCAACAAATGCTTGAAACCCAATGCCTCCTCTTCAAAGTGGTTTTAATGACCAAATGGCCTAAATGGCGTTAATGTAACCCACCCCTACCTCTTCATCCTCGCTCTTTAGCTGCATCTCAACAAAAATCAGGCCTCTTCTCATTTCATGGGAAAATGGGTTTATGGTATAGATTTCTTATATTATATTGTTAGATGTGTGTTTTTCCCTTCTTTTAATTTAAATAACAGATCTCAATAAAGTTTGGCAACAAACCCAAAACATACTCAAGCTAAACAATGCTTTATTGTACCTTATGTAAGGTAATGTGAAGGATGATAAGAACATAAATGAGATGACAGACAAACAAAACACAGGGAATGATTGTTCTGTCATTTTAAACAGACAGCTGACATGGAACTTAGGTAAATGGTAAATGGACTGTACATATATAACGCCTTTCTATCTTATCAAGACACTTAAAGCTCTTTACACTACAATCTGTCGTCATTTTCCCATTGATACAGCACTCTACTAGACCTCTACAAAGCTAACTGAACAAATCATTCTAAAGAGACTAATCAGTGCTTTATCACATTCATACACCGATGGGACACACATCGGAGGCAGTGAGTTCAGTGTCTTGCACGGGGACGCTTCGACTGCTGGTGAATTCGAACCATTAACTCCTGCATTGGAGGACGACTGCTGTAACCAAAGCCGTCCCAAGGTCAACAATATGTAGCTTTTGTCATCTTTGAGCATTGTATATTTACAGTACACATGAAGGTTTTGACTACTCACGAGAGAGTGTGTATGTGTGTTTGTATTTCTGACTGTCAGGGTTTGTTCTCCACCCTTAATGGTTTAATGGGAGCCCTGTGGTGCCTGTCAAGGCCCCCTGGAGAGGGACACACTCAGGGAGTAATGGAGCACAAAGGCGCAGCCATGTCCCTGGAGAAGAGTGTCTTTGTGGCAAGGGGCCACTACTCTGCTGACTGTTGCTGGCCTCATGGTGATTACCCTTCCCAGGGGGTCTGCATTGTAGCCAATAAAACCCAGAACTTCACCTTTACATCCCTCCTGCTGTGCCGCTATAGGGGGTTGAAACATACCTCTGTCGATCACTCCATTTTGGCACAACAGTCTGCCCATCAGAATATTTGTCCTGTATTTTTCAATTTAAAGCCGTTTCATAAAAATCTCAAATTCACTAAACAGTTCAGTAGGTAAGTTTTTGTACCTAGGTATAGTGAAAAATTAAAAGTAATTTAAGAACTCTTAAGAACTCAGCATGATAATGCATGCTCTCTATTTTTATGACCTATTTATAAACAAATCCATGTTTTATATATCTGGCATTTTTAAAAATATGCTCACGCGCTGAGTGCCAAGTACAGTATGCAGATCCAGTCCCACACTTTCTGCCCACTGGCTTCTGTCTTCCACACCAAACGCCCTCGACAAAGCTTTAATTATCATCTGCTGCGTTCTTTAATAAAGCTACTTCAGATGTGTGTATTTTTTTGCTATGACTTAAAGCATATAACAACATTTCTTTTAGAGCTTGGCTTGAGGGTCAAGGGCAAAAGCAGAAAGTAGCTTCATTACTCCACTGACTTCAATCTGGATCACAATGTTGGGAACCGTCACTGGTAAATAAATGTTTTGTTGTCATGTAGACTCTATCAAATTATCCACATCTGTTTTCATGTCTCCCTATACCTTTTGTGTAATATTATTTACATTTGATTATTACTGATGCTGACAGAAGCATGAAGTTTGTGCTGCTTGTACAAAAGCTGGTCTTTGGGTGTCTATATTTCAACATCAAAACAGATACAATAAAAAGTCATTCAGCCTATATCTTCATGCATACATAAATTAATTCTCATTAATAACATTTGTCAACTGTGCTGCTTTGAATGTAATTAGAAAGGACAACAGAGTTTGTGTATGGATAAAGACGTGTTGTAATTAATGGAGTTGCATTTTTTTGTGCATTTTTTTTCCTATTGAGAATAATCGAAAAGTGCATATGTTTCAGTTATTCTGTCTATGAGAGCAGAAGCATATATTTTGTTTGGTTTTCCACCACAATCAATACACTTTCAGAGATGCATTTGGGAACAATGCTAGTCTAATGGTTTGCTTAATGCGCAGGAGTTTCTGGGAAAATGCTGACGTGAAAATGGACAGTTTTCTATTTTCTGTTTAATTTGCCATCTTTGTTTTTATTTTCTGTCCTCAGAACTGTGCATAACATCACCTTGAAATGACACATTATAGAAAAAACACAATAATATGCAACAATGACAATACTTTTTAATGAAACCTACACACATGACTGTGATATGCATGTGTGTATATGTATAGTATATAAGATAAGATAAGACAAGATAGAACTTTATTAATCCCGCAGGAAATATTGTGCGGCGGATCAGTGATTCTCTGGCCAGGCTTGACTTGAGCTTTAATGATGACCACAGGGCTAGTGGGGCTCACATCATGGTATAATAACCCTTTCACATGTCCACAGACAAAATAATTGAACGCGTCTAGTAACTTGTAGGTTTCTAGTAGCTCTCCATTGAAAAGCCCTGGTGTTAATTGTTAGGTGTTAATAATTTAGGATGCACACTGTGTTTGTAGAAGGTGTTTTTGTCCACTTGTCTTTCCAGCCGGTCTTTACAACATACGGGTTCGGCAGGCTGTATCCATCACATGCAAGCTTATTTTTATACCGCTGCAGGTTCTTGGGTTTATGAGCTAATGCATAAAGAGAATACACACTTATTATGTCTAAAAACCAAGCGCCATTTAGCAGTAGAATGAATGGGTTCAGATATTTTAAACTTAAATAGAGAAAACGCAGACTGGAAGTGTTGTTGCCATACATCCAGAGCACATGCATGTGGATGGCCAATGTAAACAACAACTATGAACTCACGTGTAGGTGTCAAAATATGGATAAGATAGGTTTCACTAACTTTGGTTCCCATTTGCTTGCATCTGGTATCATGGGCTGAGGACAAATCATTGAATTTCTTTTGTTGGCTATTTTAAATGACATCTGACCTTACTGGAATGGTTGCATATTACTCCTCCCTCTATAATAGCATCTCAGTTTCTGTTTACAGTCAGAGTCAGAGTCAGAGTTTCTTTATTGTCATTCGCACCTCATGTGGTACATGTGGTGGAGCGAAATTATGTACGCAGGGTCCCAGTTACATCCAACAATAAAATGTATAAGAAAAACAGTAATAACATCTAAGATATGAACTAAGAAAAACATCAACTAAATATACACTAAGCACTCATAACATAAAACATTGAACATCACCACAAACATGAACATGAGTCTGTGAGCAGATGTGCACGCATGAACACATCAACATTGAAACAGATCA
>NW_023624592.1:0-436 GCF_014905685.2 Nematolebias whitei
GGGTGAGGTGAAGCAGTGAAACGATGTTTTTAGTTGCTTAGTCACTACTCTTGTCGGTGTTGAAACGTTGTTGAATTGGTTTTGGTTGTTTCTGAGGTAAGAATGAATCTTGTGTGTAAGTTAAGTTAGAGACTAGGAGGCCTTTAACCATGCCAACATGCAGTTCATTCGCTAAATTGCAATCTTTGCGGAGTCAATGTATATTATTGCTACCTTAAGTACCATAGTCTACATTGATCTCACAACGCTTAAGCCGAACCTACTCGAACAATTCTATTCGGGGGTGTAGCTAATTCTTTTTGATGAGTCTCGCCATAGACTTCCAAAACATTTATGGGGAAACCAAACACCCAATCTCAAGTCGTTCGTCTAAAAGACAACAGACATTTGAACCAAACTATATTTTGCCATGTAAAGCTAACTTAAACCAAGTTAG
>NW_023624592.1:536-3702 GCF_014905685.2 Nematolebias whitei
GAACCAAACTATATTTTGCCATGTAAAGCTAACTTAAACCAAGTTAGTAATGGAAAATTAGTTTGGAACCCTTTTCTATAGGTATAAACCCCTGTAGGTACCCCTTTTCAGCAAGAAGGGGTCTCTGTAGGCAAATTCGGAAGGCGTATCTAGGCGCTCATATCTGATTGGATTATAGGAAAGTGGGCGTATCTGGGCGGTCATATCTGATTGGACGATAGGAAAAAGGGCGTTTCTGGCCGGCCGGATCTGATTGGACGATAGAAAAATGGGCGTGTCTGGACGGCCTCATCTGATTGGACGATAGAAAAATGGGCGTGTCTGGACGGCCACATCTGATTGGACGATAGAAAAAAAAAGGCTGAACGATAGAAAAAAAAAGGCTGAACGATAAAATGCCGTAACCACAGACACATGATGTCTAAAAACAAGGCGTTATTGGCAGATTGTGTTAACCACAGGCATATTATGTCTATGGTGTTAACCGGTTCGACATTAGCGGCGTCTCAGATTCAACACTGGCGGCGTCTCGGTTCGACATCGCTCCAGTATACTGCCGCGGCGTCTCCATAACTTCTTTTTCCGCCTCTCTTAACACAGAACTTCCGGTTACATTTCAAAATAAGAGCAACATGACTGGGTAGTGGGGAGAGCTAAATGTTAGGTTTTTTTTTAATACCTAGCCATAACATTAAAAAACAAATTCCATTTTGGTTGTTGAAAAATGTGAACAAAGTTACAATCGATTCATAAAGAAAGACAAATATTAATGATATTTAAACTGGCCTTGGGACAAAGGATGTTTCCTTTAACTTCACATTTTCTTGTTCAACCTGCAGTCACTGCAGATGAGTGATTGTCAGTTTCTGTAAGATTTCTGCACCTGGAGCAGGTATTTCTGTTTACTGGTTAACTTCATCAGCTTTCTCACATTTTATAGGTCAACCCTACTCCATGTTTCAGTAGAAAACAAGCACATTTAGGAGTCAGTACATAACCAGACTTTTGGCCCTCACACCTGTACCCAGTTGCTTATGCTGCATGATGAGATCAGATTTATCCATATTTTAGAAATTACATTTAGCTTAGTCGACAAAACAATACAAATGAAGACCGTCTGTCTTAAAAAAAACTCTTGGTTTTGCAGTAAGCAGCCTGATTTCAAACTGACATCTTGGCCAAAGGTAAAATAAAAATCTTTGTGTTCTCAGAAAAGTTGTTTCAGGACCTCCAATAAACTTATGTACACATCAAAGCACACAAGACAGATTCAGGAATTCTCTTTGTTTTCCAGATTTCACATTTGTTATTACCTTAAAACATACTCAGACAACATTTGATGCATCATTGAATTTTTTAATTTTGTTTATTGGGACATCCATTTTTAGAAGTCATCGTAGCATCTGTTGGAAACACAGAACATAGTACAGTTAGGGTGTTGCTAGTTGTTACTTAATCCTGGATTGGATTTTAAAGTTAATTTTGATATTTTTTTCACAAGAAAAAAAAAGTTGATTTCCTAAAGTTTAACTATAAATGAAGGAATTTGTGCATTCAGGTAATTGAAAATTAAGTAATTTCTCTAACATCCAACCCATTTTAGCCACTGAGCCATACCAAACACCCATAATCTATTCTTGAATGAATTATTGACTATTATTGACAAATTACAGACTTTTTATTGAGTAACTTATTACTCATTATTGAGTAATGAAAGTCAACATCAGATGTTGGTCAACATTGTTGGGCAACATCTTGGGGTCTTCTAGAGTCAGTCTGAAGTGAGAGTGGTCCCTGACATGGCAGAAAGACATAGATATAATTAACAGCTTTTATTTATTTATTTTTCAGCTAATAACAACTTTTATTTATTTGTTTTTCATATTTTTCAGTTATACACAGCTTTTAAATATTTATTTTTCAAGTATTAAGAACTTTTATTTTCAGCTTTTATTTTGAAAAGGAGCCGAGTGGAGGCTCACTTTACCTCAGTGCGTTACGCCAACAACGAGAGAACGGTCGAAACTATCGTGACCTACAATAAACGTACTTCAATAAAATGCATAAGTGAAAACATAACATACTTTATAAGTACAATAAACCATATTTCTTTGTCAAACATCGCAAAGAAACGTTACCTCATCAATGACTCGTGACTTTGAGGGTTACCCACAGCCAATCAGTGTTCGCCGCCGACAAACGCCTATTAAATACTGTTAGCCAATCAGTGTTCGCCGCCCATAAACGCCTATTCGCCAGAAACGCCCACTTTTGGTCTGCAGAGACCCCCTTCTCCTTTTCAGCATGTTCCACCCCTTAACTGGTAGTTGTAGCTGTTCCCAACCATAATAGCTTACACACCAGGTGCATACAGTTTAAGGCCTTATGTAAAATCCCCTTCATAAGCCCACCTTAAACCACATAATTGCATGTCACATTTGAACAAGAACGGCACCGACTGGACGTCGCCCAGAGACGACCTTCGCTGGAGGCGACCTGCAATCCTGACGTTGGTCTCCGCTCTTCATCCAGTGGCCGCATCTTCAGTTCAATCCAAGGGTACCCCTCTGTATGCTGATTAATCAACACTTCCAATCGTTGTGGATTTACCGTTGTGGATTATATGACTTTTTCCAATGATTACAGACTCTGTTTCCAAGGGGTTATAGCATTGCTACAATGGAATTACCGACGACGTTATGGAATTATAATCAACACAATGGAATTACCAAGAACATTGTGGAATTACCTTGACTTTGTTTTCCTTGCTGGATTACTTTTGACTTTTGTTTTCCTTGCTGGATTACTCTTGACTCTTGTTTCTTTGCTGGATTACATCAAGCTTCAAGGACAATCGAAGGCGTAAGTTCATGTTTGGAATTCATCCCCATTTCCAAAATGTAGATGAACAGATGCTCAGATATATTCATCAATTAACACGGAGTCCTCATTTTTCTGGACTGAATAAAACGTGCATTGAATTTAATGAAATGCAAACGTGAGACGTCATTTATCTTTGACCCATCAAAATGAATGCGGTCATTTATTTACAGAATCAAAGTTTAACATCAAACATTTACATTAATTTGGCAAAATATGAAAATAACACATGAACTTAACCTGATGTCAAGACTAAGCCTAAGGTCAAAACCCTTGACCTTAAGAA
>NW_023624593.1:0-3702 GCF_014905685.2 Nematolebias whitei
CGAGCTTCCGGTGGAATTAGATCCATCATTTTTGCTTTGGCAGCTTCCTTTAATTTTCTCCGTCTGCAGGAGTGTGTGACAACACAAGCTTCACACCGTTACAAACAAATGTGACGATAGAAGCTTCTATTTTTGGATGTGAAGACACTTTACACATGAACGCATGACAAAATGAAAGGTCCAGCATTTTGAAGGAATGCATATCACCCGCCATCCTTCATGCCAGAGTTTTAAATTGTGCTGAAAGGGCACAAGTTAAACCTGCAGACCTGTATGTGACGTTACGCACGATTTCATCCAAAACTGTAAAATCTCACTAGATGTGGCAGCCCTCAGAGTATGTGTAGAAGATAACTCTCAGCTACTACTGCACCAAGCTCAATGTCTTTGAAATAGAGTCATTGCCATTTTTTAATAGGCTAGTTGCAGTGGCTGTGAGCTATTTTGCTAACAAACAGGCATGGTTGACACCATCATGCTAAAGCTTTAACTTAAAATACTGTGCACTGCTCACACTATGTGTTGGAGATAATGCTCAGCTACTACCACACCAAATTTTAGATCATTGTCGGTACAATTGGCTGAGTTGTAGACCTGTTGGTGTTTCTCAAGATTAATTAGCTGTGGCAGCCATCTTGAATTGGCTTGCACCCAGAAGTTAATCTGCTGTAGATGTATGGAACATTTTGAGGGTTTCATTAAAATATGTCCAGTGGTTTTATGAGATATTTTGAAAACAGATAAATACAGTTGACTCCAAATATATCACCTCATTCACTTTAGGTCATATGTGTCAAACTCAAGGACCGGGGGCCAAATGTGGCCCTCGTTGGCATCTTATCTGGTCCCCAAGATGATATGTTATACACAAAATACTTTTTTCACTCACATTTTTTTAGTAATTTTTGATTACGGTGTCAAAAGTGCAACAGAGAGCGTCAAATGAGACCAATCAAACTCTTTTTAATGTAGATTCTGAAACTGGCCCTTAGTTTGAAAAAGGTTTAATTTTAGCCCCCTTTTGTAAGTGGGTTTGACACCCCTTTAGGTCAACAAAAATTATATTACCACACCGTCTGATTCCAGTTTAGTTCTTTAAAAACATTACGTTCAGAAGATGATGTGTAAGATTCAGATTTAAACTGCAGCTGTTGATTTGTAATTCCAAACATATTACTGTAAATATCAAACTATGGAGGGGAAAAACAGAAATGATAAAACAATAAAAAAAAATTAAAAAAAACATCTACAGAGACTCTGGCTGTGTCATGGCCACATTTTCCACATGGTTTCCATATTGTTTGTTTCTTACAGAAAATAAAACATTCCTGAACATTCTGAAAAAATACTGTCATGTTCATCTTCTGCTTCTTATGTGTAGTTGGGTCACAGAGCCAACAGGTCCAGGAGAGAAACTCAGACCTTCTCCCCAGCGACACTCTCCGGCTCATTCTGGGGGACCCCCGAAGTGTTCCCAGCAGAGAGTTCTAATCCCTGCAGAGAGTTCTGGGTCTGCCCCAGGTCCTCTTACAAGTGGAACATACTAAAAAAAAAACATCTAAAGGGAGGTGTCCAGGAGACATCTTAACCAGATGAACCACCTCAACTGACTCCTTTTGATGCGAAGGAGCAGCAGCTCTATTCCAAGCTCCCTCCGAGTGGCGGAGCTCCTCACCCTACCTCTAAGGCTGAGCCCAGCTACCATACGGAGTAAGCTTAATTCAGCTGCATGGATCCAGGATCTCGTTCTTTTGGTCATGATCCAAACCTCATAACCATAGCCGAGGGCTGGAACATAGACAGACCAGTAAATCCAGAGCTAGGCCTTTAAACTCAACTCTTTTTTTTTTTTCCACCACAACCACCCCAAGCAACAGCCTCATTACTGAGAACGGGGCTCCGATCCGTCGATGCATCTCCTGCTCCACCTCACCATCCCTCAGGAACAAGACGCCCAGATACTGAAACTCCTCCACCTGAGGCAGACTCCCTCCCCAAACTGGAGGGGGCATTCATGACCGATGACTTCAGAGGAGTCGATTCTTATCCCAGCCACTTCACACTCTCCAGTCCATGGCCCGAAAACACCACCAGAACCACACCATCCACATAAAGCAGAAACAAGACCCTGATGTTCCCAAACTAAACCCCCGTCCTCTCCACCGCTGTGCCTGGAGCTCCTGTCCATGAACAGCAGAAACCAGATCAGAGACAAGAGGCAGCTCTGGTGAAGTCCAACGTGCACCAAGAAAGAGCTCGACTTTGTGCCAAGAATGCAGACAGCTTCTGGTTTGGTTACAGAGGGACCGGACAGGCCTTAAAAACAACCCAAAGTCTGGTTTCCTTCATAAACTGCTGAATATGTGTCTGATTATGGCTTTTCATAGATGAGCAGTCAGAGCTGTTGGTAGCGCCAAAAAAAGGAGGGGAAAAAAGAAACGTCCTCTTGACATGATTTAACCTTTTTTTATTTTTATCTACCTGGACGATTGAGCTTACAAACCTCTTTCTCCAAATCTTTGGTCATTTTATATTGACAAAGGCCGTCGTCGTACCTTCGGACTCTTAAAAGCTAAAACTCAAACATTATTTTAAAGGTGTGGTTCTGTAAAAATTCAGAACAATTAATATCTGGCTGTTGTAGAAAGCACATTGAATTACCTCAATATGTCAATATGGGCTATATTCAAATAGCTATCTGAAGCAGGTAAGATATTATTTATTCAAGATCTCTCTTTAAAAGATATGAACTGTCCCTTTTAGTAATGCAGAAATGTTCAGATGATCTTAAGAGAATCTGGGGCCGTTCTCTCAACCTCACTTTCTCACATATTTATTTAAATGTGGAACCTTATATAGACATGCATGTCCTACTGAAACTATGTCCACTTCATCCTATTATTAGACGCTACATGTTTACTGTAGTGAGGTCACAAAAACATGTCAAGAACCCCTAAACTACAATCATCAAGACTTATTTCAAACTTTTAGTTCTAATAAACTACCAGAATGTTCAAAATCCAGTTTTTGTTTTTGCACTTTAGGAGCGTTCTGTGTAAATTAGGGAGATTTTATTTTATTTTAGTCCATTTTATATCCGACTAATTAAAAACATGGTAAACTTGAATCTGCACTGAATCTTTATTAAAAAAATCACTAATTTGTCACAGATAATATCAGCTCGGCTTTACAATTTTTTTGCACTGAACTGTTTTTATTACTCAAGAATCACAAAATGCGATTGTGTTTAAATTTATACGACAGTTAATTTAGTTTAGTTCATCAAATTTAAAACATGTAAACCTTGAAAGTTTTAATAACCTATCAGAACAGACCAACAATAGATGATGCCACATAATTTATGTCATCCACTCATGACCAGACGGCACTGGACTGACGTGTTCCCTCCCCCAACCCCCGGGGGAACAACTGATTTAGGCTACGTTCACACTGCAGGTCTGCATGCTCCATCCGGAGTGATGAAATCAGCTCTCGTTGACACAGTTGTGTTATGAAAATCACGTCATTTTGTTCTCAGGGCAGCTTCGCCTGCCCCTTCTCAACCCAACGCCCAGGCCGAACTTCTTCTCACAGGTGTACGCACCGAGTATTGTGTGATTGGTCAGAAGTTTGTGGGCGTGTTTATCAATGCAGAAATACACCCCAACATTCATCTGTA
Organism: Nematolebias whitei; assembly: GCF_014905685.2. NCBI lineage: Eukaryota > Metazoa > Chordata > Actinopteri > Cyprinodontiformes > Rivulidae > Nematolebias > Nematolebias whitei. The sequence goes on from NW_023624593.1 coordinate 3,680, forward strand.
CAACTCTTCAAACACACTAAATT
>NW_023624594.1:0-3702 GCF_014905685.2 Nematolebias whitei
GAGTTTTGACCTTAGACTGGGTTTCGACGTAGGCCTAGTCCACTACAGTCCCCCCTTTGGAAATCATCACCTGTCCATGGAGATGAATTCCAACTATGGACTTACGTCGTCGATTGTCCTTGAAGCTTGATGTAATCCAGCAAAGAAACAAGAGTCAAGAGTAATCCAGCAAGGAAAACAAAGGTCAAAAGTAATCCAGCAAGGAAAACAAAAGTCAAGGTAATTCCACAATGTTCTTGGTAATTCCAATGTGTTGATTATAATTCCATATCGTCTCGATAATTCCATTGTAGCAATGCTTTAACCCCTTGGAAACAGAGTCTGTAATCCACTGGAAAAAGTCATATAATCCACAATGGTAAATCCACAACGATTGGAAGTGTTGATTAATCAGCATACAGAGGGGTACCCTTGGATTGAACTGAAGAAGCGGCCACCGGATGAAGAGTGGAGACCAACGTCAGGATTGCAGGTCGCCTCCAGCGAAGGTTGTCTCCAGCGACGTCCAGCCTGTGCCGTTCTGGTTCAATGTGTCATGCAATTATGTGGTTTAAGGTGGGCTTATGAAGGGGATTTTACATAAGGCCTTAAACTATATGCACCTGGTGTGTAAGCTATTATGGTTGGGAACAGCTACGACTACCAGTTAAGGGGTGGAGCATGCTGAAAAGGGGTAACTACAGGGGTTTAAGCCTATAGAAAAGGGTTCCAAACTACTTTTCCATTTCTAACTTGGGTTAAGTTAGCTTTACATGGCAAAATATAGTTTGGTTCAAATGTCTGTTGTCTTTTAGACGAACGACTTGAGATTGGGTGTTTGGTTTCCCATAAATGTTTTGGAAGTCTATGGCGAGACTTATCAAAAAGAATTAGCTATCCCCCCGAATAGAATTGTTCGAGTAGGTTCGGCTTAAGCGATGTGAGACCAATGTAGATTATGGTACTTAAGGTAACAATAATATACATTGACTCCGCAAGGATTGCAATTTAATGAATGAACTGCATGTTGGCATGGTCAAAGGCTTCTTAGTCTCTAACTTACTACACACAAGATTCATTCTTACCTCAGAAACAACCAAAATCAACTAAACAACGTTTCAACACCGACAAGAGTAGTGACTAAGCATCTAGAAACATCGTTTCACTGCTCCTCCTCACCCTGGTTGTCAGTTTCAGTCACGTTGTCCCGTGTGAGTGGCTTCTTTGCGGACCCGCTTACGCGAGGCATAATCATATCGAGGTGCGCTGCATGGCGATCCACGTCGACTCGGAGTGACGTTTGGCCCCGGGACAGGGATGCGAGTATCCCACACAATACGAGGGTTATCGTCATTAGCAGGGCTATGATTAATGTGTCCGCGCTCGACCACGCATAGTTAATTGGTTGGATCGGGTTCTTAGTTGTGGACCTGAGGGACTTGAGAACTTGGTTTATTGGTTCCACGTCGACGACTTGGGTGCCTTCAAAACGGATCCTTCCCAGAGTCTCTGGATCTATGTCTATAGACATATTTCCTAGGTACTCTGAGTCATCCAGAGTCGCGTCCCATCGTTCCGGATCGAGGTGATAGAGCGTCAAATCACCAATGTGTATGGTTGTTCCCTGGGGAACACTGATCCACATCGTTTCGTCCGGTAACGCCAAAGGTCTATTTGCCCCGGGTTGATCGTAGGCTATGATCGCCTGTCTTTGAGGAGCGTTCACTAGCCAACGAGAGCCAATTATTTCCGCTTTTGCATCTTTAGCCAGGCGTCGAGGCGTTACGGTCGTTGAGCACTTAGAATTTTCCGGAATAGGTGTTAATCCGCATATGCCCGCGGTTTTATTCCACATAAACGGTTTGCTCGGGCACAGATAGTGTATCTCCCGAGTGAGAACACACATCTGCAGGTTTGGAGCTAGGTAAACTGAGGGGTTGTCGTCGTGGTACGCAACCATCCTTGGTGTGTCAATTTGAACATGGTTTTCGCCGTGCCAATTGCCAACATTTACGACGTCCCTGAGTCTATATATGCCGTTTGAGGGAATTATCGGTAGGTTGATAATGAACGCCATTTCAAATGTTTTGTGATTGACGTAGATTGGGATTGCGCTACCGAGAGTGTAAGCCAGGTGTGCCTGTGTTTGCGTAACTTTTTCGTGCGTAGCGGAGCTGAGGATGTCGTTCACCATCTGTAGAGAGACTAGATACGGTGGGATCCTACCGGTGGCTAGTGTATCTACCGACGAACTGATATCTCTAAGCATGTCAGCAAAAATCCTATCCATTAGGTGTGCGACAGCGTAATCCGCTTCAACCGTAAGGGCTAACTCATTTACCGCTTGTACGAGGGCTTTGTTTTCTTGGGTGGCACCCAAGAGGGTGAAGATTACCAGTAGTGGTATCATCATTGTCCTATGGAAACACAAAGAGATAGGTCTTAGCTTCGTAATGGTCAAGGGTAGGTCCTGTGAATTTAAACTATGGTTAAGTTTCTTATCCATTAGTTATCTTCTGCTTGGATGACCCTTGTTCCCACGAGGTCAGATTTTGTGAGATCTTTGTCTCCTGAGGAGTTATTGCACGCCTTGTGTTGTTTAACCTGGTTTCGATGTACCCATTTAACAGTTGGCTCTTTTTGGCCTTTACTGATTTTTATCTGGTAGATAATTGGAGACACTTTGTCGATTATCAGATGGGGTCCAGTCCATCTGGGCATCAGCTTACGGGCGAGAGTTCCGGTCCCGGACTCTCTTCTCCCAGTTTTGGGTGCAAACGTGTAGTACCAGACCCTGTCTCCCACTTGGAGTTCCTCGTGAGAGGCCTTTTGGTCGTAGTACGCTTTGCGTCCTTCAGCTGATTTTTCCAGGTTTTTCTGTGCGAAAGCAAAAGTGTTCTTAAGGTGTCTTTCCAAGTCTTTCATGTATTGTTGTGTGGTGTAGGCTGTTGCCATGGCAGCATCGCCTGGTTGGTACAACAGGTGCAGAGGGAGAGTCATTTGTCGACCCGTCATCATCTCGAAAGGAGCGATGCCAGTCGACGTGTGTGGAGTGGCCCTTATGGCCATGAGGACCAGAGGGAGTTTCACGTCCCAGTCCTTGTGGTTAGCGGCTACGTATTTTTTCAAAATACTCACCACAGTCCTGTTCGCTCTCTCAACCTGGCCTGAAGCCTGTGGGTGGTAGCCAATATGGAAGTTGGCTTTGACGCCTAGCGTCTTCCACAGTTCCTTCATTACTTCACCTGTGAAGTGTGTACCTTGGTCTGAGTTCACCCTAAGGGGAAGTCCAAACCTTGAAAATACATGATTCATTAATAACATAGCAGTGGTTTGTGCTGTGTCATTAGGGGCTGGTAGACATTCTACCCATTTGGTAAACGCGCAGGTTACCGTGAGAAAATATTTATTTCCTCTAGAGGTCTTAGTGAGTGGTCCGACCCAGTCAATCTGGAGGTCCGACCATGGAAATGCAATGCCTCTACTATGCAGTGGTGCTCTGTGAAGTGGTCTGGATGGTTGAAACTGGCCACAGATCAGGCACCCTTTTATGTAGTCCTTGACATCCTTTTTCATTCCAGGCCAATAAGCAATTTGTTTTAATGCTTTCAGCGTGGCATTGTCACCCTTATGTCCTGCGGACGGCAGGTCATGTGCATGGACTAACATCACCCCCCCAGAACCGACACTCTCCATCAGAAGCCCAGCTCGCCTCGGTACGCT
>NW_023624595.1:0-3702 GCF_014905685.2 Nematolebias whitei
TCCTGTTGTATGTTATAGCTGTTGTTTCATGTTTTAACCGTTTTTTTCCCGTTTTAGCTGTTGTTTGCTGTAGTATTCAAGATTTTTTATAGTCATTTGCATCACATGTGGTACATGAGGTGGAACAAAGCTGTGTACACAGGGTCCCATTTACATCCAAAAAAACTATAAAATATAAAAGAAAAATAAGATCTAAGGTATGAACTCAGAAAAGCGTTAACAAAAAATACACTAAGCACTATTGAATAAAAATATAGTTTAAAAACAATATGCTGAACAGCAGCATGAACATGAGTCTGTGTGAGCAGATTGTTACGAATGTTGCTTCAGTTTCATGTTGTAGCTAGTTTCCTGTTGTTGCTGCTGTTTCATTTTGTAGTTGTTGTTTCCTGTTGTAACTATTGTTTTTTGTTGTACATTATATTTCATGTTTTAGCTACTGTTTCCTGTTGTAGCTGCAGTTTCATGCTGTAATTATTGTTTTCTGCTGTACCTGATGTTTCACGTTGTAGCAGCTGTTCATTGTTGTATGTTTTTTTTTTGTTGTAGTTTTTTTTTTTTGCTGTATCTGTTGTTTCAATTCAGTTTATTTATATAGCACCATATCACAACAAAGTTGTCTCAGGTCACTTTACAGGAACATTCACATACATATAAAAGCCAATTAGTAAAGTTTTTTTTTATCCATGGAAGGCAGCAGACATGTTGAATCTTGGCTTTGTTGCAGTCTCCCATCCTGAACAAGCACAATGGCAACAGTAGAAAGGAAAAACTCCCTTTTAAAAGGAAAAAAACCTTCAGCAGAACCAGGCTCAGGACAAGCGGCCATCTGCTTTGACTGGCTTGGTTTGAGAGGACAGAAAGGAGAGGCAAACAAACACAAAATGGTAGGCCCGGATATAGACAAAAAATATGTGTTAGGATAAAAAATTGAAAAAAAAAGCTAATACAAAACAGGTTGTGCAGAGTAAGTAAAGACAGAAGCAGAATGAAAAAATGTGGTCAGTTTGTCCTCCAGCAGTCTAAGCCTATAGCAGCTACTAAGGGACAGCTCAGGAAAACCTAGCTGACCCTAACTATAGGATTTTCCTCTTGTAGCTGCTGTTTTCTGTTGAAGCAGCTGTGTCATGTTGTGGCTGTTGTTTCCTGTTGTAACTGCTGTTTCCTGTTCTAGCTGTTGTTTGCTTTTGTAGTTGATCTTTCCTGTTATTACTGTATTTTCATGTTGTTGGTGTTGTTGTTGTTGTTTTTTTTTTCTCAAGCGGCTATTTTTTATCTGCTGTTTCTTGTTGTAGCTGTTGTTTCCTGTTGTATCTGTTGTTTCCTGTTGTATCTGTTGTTTTCTCATGTAACTGTTATTTCCTGTTGTAGCTGCTGTTTCCTTTTGTAGCAACTGTTTCTGTTGTAGCAATTGTTTCCTGTTGTAGCTAGTGTTTCCTGATTTAGCTGTTGTTTACTCCTGTTGCTGATTTTTCCTATTGTAGCTAATCTTTTCTGTTATAATTGCAGTTTTATTTTGTAGCTGTTGTTTCGTGTTGTAGCTTCTATTTCCTGTTATAACTACTATTTTCTGTTATAGCTGCTGTTTCTTGTTGTAGCTGTTGTTTCCTTCTGTACCTGCTATATCATGTTATAGCTACTGTTTCCTGTTGTAGCTGCTGTTTCATGATGTAGTTATTGTTTTTTGCTGTACATGATGTTTCACGTTGTAGCTGCTGTTTGATGTTGTATATGTTTTTATTTTTGCTCTTTCTGCTGTTTCCTTTTGTAGCTGCTGTTTTCTGTTGACGCTGCTGTTTCCTGTTGTATCTGTTTCTTGTTTTTACTGCTGTTTCCTGTTGTAGCTGCTGTTTCCTGTTGTAGCTTATATTTCCTGTTATTTAGTTTCCTGTTTTTCATGTTGTATGTGGGTTTTTTTTTTGTGTAGCTGCTGTTATTAGTTGTAGCTGTTGTTTCCTGCGTAGCTGCTCTTTCCTGTTGTAACTGCTGTTACATTTTGTAGCAAATGTTTCCTATTGTATCTATAGTGTCTTTTTATACCAGTTATTTTTTCCTGCAGTAGCTGCCGTTTCCTCCTGTTGCTTCTGTTTCATATTGTAGCTGTTGTTTATTGCTGTAGCTGCTTTACCTTTGTTGCTTTTGTTTCCTGTTTTAGCAGTTGTAGCTGTTGTTTCCTGTTGTGGTTCTCAAGACATTATTACATGCAGTGTTCCCTAAGTAAGGATTGAACTAAGCAAAAGGGCGTTCTCTACTCTGCTCCTGTTTGTAGTTGTAGTTGTTGTTTCCTGTTATTGGTTCTGTTTTATTTTTTAGCAGTTGTTCCCTGTTTTACTTAATGTTTGCTTCTGTAGCTTCTGTTTCCTGCCATAGCTGTATTTTCCTGCTGTAGCTGCTGTTTGATGATGGAGTCGTTTCCTGTCGTAACTATTATTTCAGTTTAGCTGCTGTTATTTTTTGTATCAAATTTTTCCTGCTGTTATTTCATTAGCTGTTTTTTTCTCTTGAAGCTATTGTATCATGTTGTTGATATTATTCCATTTCATTACTGTTGTTTAATGTTGTAGCTGTTGTTTTTTTGCTATAGCTGCCATTTCCTGTTGTTGCTGCTCTTTCATGTTGCAGGTGTTCTTTCTTGTTGTAGCAGTTGTTTTGTTTTTGCTTCTGTTTCCTGCTGTAGCCACTGTTTCTTGATGTATGATTCCTGTTGTACCCTATGTTTCTCGGTGTAGCTTATTGTAGCTTGTGTTTTCTGCTGTATTTGTTGTTTCCTGTTGTAGCTACTGTTTTCTGTTGTAGCTGCTGTTTCATGATGTAACTGTTGGCTTTTGTTGTAACAGTTGTTTCCTGTTGTACCTATTGTTTTCTGCTTCTGTTTCCTGTTGTTGCTGTTGTGTTTTGCTGTAGCTGTTGTTTTCTGTTGTAGCTTTTTTGGTTTGCTTTACCTGCACTTTAATTTTGTAGATACTACTTTCTATTGTAGCTGCTGTTTCATGCTGTAGTTTTTGTTTCCTTCTGTGCCTGATGTTTTACGTGGTAGCTGCAGTTTCCTGTAGTTTTGTAGTTTTTAGCTGTAGCTGTTGTTTCCTGTTGTAGCTTATGTTTTCTGTTGAAGCTGTAGTTTCCTCTTGTGGCTGTTGTTTCCTTTTGTAGCTACTGTTTCTTGTTGTAGCTGTAGTTTCCTGATGTAGCTGCTGTTTCTTGTTGTAGCTGATCTTTCCTTTTCTAAGTGTTGCTTCCTGTTATTACTGCTTTTTCTGTTATAGCTGTTTTTTCTGCTGTAGCTTCTGTTTCCTCCTGTTGCTTATGTTTCATGTTGTACCAGTTGTTTCCTGTTGTAGCTGCTGTTTTCTATTTTGGCAGCTGTTTCATGTTGTAACTGTTGTCTCCTATTGTAGCTGTTGTTTCCTGTTGTAGCTGTTTTTTCTCCTGTAGTAGTTTTTTTCCTATTGTACATGTTGTTTTCTGTTGTAGCTGCTGTTTCCTGCTGTTTCATGTGTTTCATGTTGTTGCTGTTGATTCCTGTCATATATATTATTTCCTGTTACACCTGTTGTTTTCTGCTGTAGCTGCTGTTTCCTTGTCTTGCTTCTGTTTCATCTTGTACACGTTAGTTCCTGTTATAGCTTTAGTTGTCTGCTTTAGCTGTTGTTTCCTGTTGTAGCTGCTGTTTTTTGTTTTAGCTGCTGTTTCCTATTGTGGCTG
>NW_023624596.1:0-3701 GCF_014905685.2 Nematolebias whitei
AGTCCGCACTCCAGCGAGGTGCCATCAGGTAATCTCACCACAAGTCCATCAGAAGAGCACAATATTGAAGCTCCCAACCTGATGAGAAGATCTCTCCCTAAAAGGTTAGCTGGTGAATGTTCAGCTATCACAAAGGGATGTAGCAGAGTCTGAGTGCCCACTTTTGTGCGAAGTGGACACGTCACCGGCAGTCTTTGTTTAGCCCCAGAAAATCCAACCACCTCCACCGACCTATTCAACAGTTCACAGTTTCGTGGGAAGTGAGTAATTATTGAAAATGTCGCTCCTGTATCAACTAGAAACGGCAACTTCTCCGTTCTAACTGTCACCTCCAGTGTTGGGTCTGCCCCTCCTCCAACACTCAGCATTTTCTGTGGGGTGTTTCATTGTTGTTGGAATCCCCTCCCCTCTATCCCGAGAGGAGGATATCCTGCTTGTGGTTGTTGAGGCTGCAGTGCCGGTGGTGCACTTGGTATCGGGTGTGCAAAAGGATGTGGTGGTCTCATGGGTTGCTGGAATGGCCTCTGGAAGCCCCCTCGTGGCCCGTAGTTTGATGCGGCCAGGTAGTAACAGTCTTTAGCCCAATGTCCTTGTTGGCCACAGATGAAACAAGCATCCCCCCGCTGTCCCCACTGTGAAGAACCCCAGCCCCATGACATCGGTCTCTGTCTCGCTCCCCCTCTTCCCCGTCCGACTGACCTCATCGGATGTCCACCTCTGGCCCTCCGGCCTGGTGTTTCTGACCACTGCTGCAGAGCAACTGTTCCAGTGGAAACCGGCTCCTCGTTTACTGCTGTAATTGACTGGACAGATAATTGTTTCTTATCTTTAGTCTTTTTCTCCTCAGTCTGCTTATTTCTGGCATCCGACAGCTGAAGTTTAAGCAATTGTGCACGCATAGTCTCTAATTCAGCAGCCTCTTTGTCACCTTGCTTTTTCTCATATTTCAAACGATGTATCACGTGTTTCTCCCACCGATCAGGAGATGCTGTGAGTAAGTCAACATTCTTTTCCAACTCTTCCACAACTTCTTTTGGCAGAGAGTCAAGAACTGCTTTTCTAAAATACGGGCGTTGTTGTACAGCTTGAGCATGAACACCTGTCACTCTCTCCCAAGTGTCCTTACACTGCTCCATATATTCCCACGGGTCTACAGACCTGTTCCATTTAAATTCTGGTACCGCAACACCAGCCGGTAATGGGTACAATGTTCTGATAATAGGTGCTAGGTGCATAAACACGTCACACAACGGAGTCTCATCTGCAAGTTCTAATATCCTACCACGGCCCCGAGAAGTATCTATAGTAGAGTGTAAGTATGTCTGAACGGTGGCTTGATTAGCACAGCGTGCAAAAACGGCGTTCAAGTCCCCCACTGCCAGGGTCAAACCTAAGGTTAGGGCATTAAACTTCTCCAACCAGCGTCCCCCACCTTGAATCAGCGGTGGGAGTTTCTCTGTAATTGACTCCAAATCACGCATATGGAACGGCTTATAACCTGACACCACACCTGACGCCCCCTGTGTGCTCAGCAACGGAAGTTGAAAACCCTGACTGTTCTGCCCCTCTGCGTCTACATCCACCAGGGTGTGGTCACCACTCCAAGGAACGCGAGCAGGGGTCAGCACTGGCATACCTGGAAAGTCATAATGTAATTTATCTGGAGGTCTTCTAGTACTGGTGGAAACCCTCGCCCGTGGGCTCTCCACAACGTCCTCCTCCTCAACCACTCCTGTCAACTTACCCTCAATATACAAATTGGTACGTCTATCTCCGGGGTCAATCACCCGCGCTCTGTTTATTCGCACAGGAGACTTACCAAGGTGAGTCCCACTTGGACCTGGAACCTCATCCCACTCGTCTACCCTCACACTATCACGTGAACCACTCTTACACCGAGCTTTCCTGGCTCCCACTTCCTCACGGTCAGAAAACTCATTATTCAAACGCAGTCTTCTCTGGGCCGACATTCTGTCACCAATTCCCCCTAAGTTATTATCCAGGGTAACGTTGCCCTCAGTATCAGTCTCCTCATATGTCAGTCTGCCTTCATGAACCTGCAGCACCGGATAAATGCCAGCAGGTGGCGCTTTAAGCAAACTCTTACCAGCAGGTGTCTCTGACAGCGCTGTCACGCACTGTCCAGCAGGTGGCGCTGTCACCCCTGTCACCTCAGTCACATAAGGTGGTGGTTTAAACTGTTCTGGCGTCCCCAAGTTTTGCACACTCTGACACAACAAAGCTAATTGTTTATACATCCCTTGAATGCTACTACGCTTATCTAATTTCTTTTGAAGCTTCTGACGTGTAAGAAAAGAGTTACATGTCAGTAAATCCTCATTAAGCTCCTGAATTTGTGTATTTTGATCTTTAACTTTATCCCAAGCCAGTTGTGTAAGCGTATGTGATGTTCCTACCTCGGTCTGGACTAGCTGAGTCAAAAGGCTGTCCAATGCCCTACTTTTACCTGTGTTGGCTGCATGTATAACATTAATCACAGCTTTAACTCTCTTAGATTGTTCTTGTAAAGTTTCAGCACAAGTTACAGATTTGTTAGTTATGTACTCCATACCTGCTGACAACATTCATTCACACATGCATTCAATTGTTTTTATTCTCAAACAGTCCAGGCATCTGTTGGAAAAATCAACACAAGTCCCCACTTTAAGCAAGTAAAGCCTTGTAATTGCCTAATACAACAGCGCCCCCTTTCGGTCAGGATATGGTAGCACCAGTCCCACTGAAGCTCTGACACGGAAACACTCCCTCCTTTCTGAAAACAGTGAAAGAGAAAAAAGAAAGAGAGAGAAAAAAAATCCACCTTCCCCCCTCTCAGTCTAACATTGATAAGAAGAAGGGAAAAAAAGAAAAACCGTCTTACACACAGAACCTACAAATCACGGCCCACACTGAAGACAGTGAAGAGAAAGTAAAGAGAAAAAACAACCTTCCCCCCCTCTCAGCCTTACACTGATAAGAAGAAGGGAAAAAAAGAAAAAACCGTCTCACCCACAGACAGAATGTCTGTCATAATCTGCAAAGCACGGCACACAATGAACTTATACTAATGATACACTACGGTGATCTCCCAGAACACCGGAAATTTGGCAAACCCACTATGCTATTTCACTCATTTTCTCTCAAAGCTAAAGTAATAATGGGGTCCAATTTAGGCGGCAGTCAACACTGGCCAGAGGAGTCCCGACCCTCAGCCCCCAAAGACATTTGTGAAAAGCTTTGGACCTTAGTCTCGTCAGACTAAAGTTTTGGATGGCCAATCCCGCTGAATTTTGAGAGAAAACGTTGTCACCCACGTGACTTCCGGCAGGCTCCTCGCGCCGTCCACCGGCACAAGCCCACAAACTTGTGAAAACTACCTAAAAATGTCTAAGTAAGCCGTGCACATTACACTTATTAACAGTACGCTTGCGCAACACTTTACAATTCTGAGTACAAGCAAACCACTCGTCTGAGGACACACAAATAAGTTTAAATTAGCTTACCAAATGTCTGTTTCAGGAGGCGGTACGAACTCCCACAGTGGAAGAATCTAACTAATTCAATTTAGTTTACAGCCGAATATGCGGAGTTTTTAGAGCCGAAGCCAACAAGGAAACTCTCGCTTACCTTAAACTGAAGTAAGGGGCCCAGAATTTCACAATGTGGGAGTCCAGGACCGACCTCAGCTCAATCCGTGGACG
>NW_023624597.1:0-3701 GCF_014905685.2 Nematolebias whitei
GATCGCAGTTTCACTTCAGTTTTAGGTAAAGAGTGAAATTAAACGTTCTTTTTATTCCTGTAAGGCATTTTTGAGTTAAAAAACTTCTTCAAAGCTGAATAAACACTGTTATCTTGCATTTTAAAAGTTATAAAGGTATTTATGCAAGGAAGCATTTACCAAAAAGATTTTATTCACTGATAATTCCTTAAGAAAAAGGTACAAAGTAAAATTAGAAACTTTTAAAAGATACGGTTCAAATATTCACAGAGTTGAACAGTTTACTCATTTGCTGGAGAGATAATACACGTTTAATTACAAAATCACTAAATAAGAGTAAACTTATCAGGAAAAAGAGATTTTTCTGTTTAAGTTGCCACCTAAAAAAATACACCTTCCTATTTAATTTTAAATAGAAGCTTTACAGGAGGACAGGAGTAAATACAGTTTTTCTGAAGGAAGGACTGATTAATCCTGATACATCAACTGTTTTTTCTTTTCACCACTTAGTTCTATGAGTAACTGTTAAAATAGCAAATTTCTGGAACAGAACGGTTTAAAAAACGTTTTAAACTAATGTTGCTGTGAGACTAAAGAAAAAATTGCCGGTTTATAAAAAATTCAGTGCTTTAGAGTAAAATACACTAAAAAGCGTTTGGTAACTTAGTATCTGTTGAAAAATAAGCACAAAAAGTAACACTGCCAGAAGAGCATTTACTTAAATATTCATGAATTGGGGTAAAACCTGAGAAAGGTACCCACATTTGAATAAGTTGACTTATAACAGTACTTCTGTGTAAACCCAAAAAGCTTAAATAGTGTGAAAACTCATTGACTCGAATACAAATATTTACCTGTAAAATATCTGAAGCTTGCAACTGTTTTTAAACAGATAAATTGCTACACAGTAAAAAACATGACAAGTGTGTTAGGGAAAGATTTTGATGCTTATGGGATAAGGGACTGTTTAAAGAACGCGTTGAAGCTTCTGACAGATTCCTTACATCCATATGATAAACAGGCAGAGCGCATGAACCCAAAAGAGTTAGTGGACAATCTGAAGGAGGTTGCAGAAAGTGTGACCTCTACAGAAATTACAATGCCAAACTATGAAAAGCTGGCTAAAATTGCAATTTTGCTGAAAGAATCATTCTATACGGTTGTTGAGAAAGCTGATTACCTTGCAATAAGGTTAAACAGTGAAAAAGAGGTGGTTCAGAGAATTGAAGAACACTTCCTTCAATTTAAAAGTGAACACGAAATCCTCACAAGAAAACATTCTGAACAGATGTTTCAATCACAGCAAAATGCAAATGCAGAAATTGATTCGCTGAATAGCAAAATAGATGTGCTTAACAAAAAGCTGGAAGAACTCAGAATGGATAAACACATATTGCAACAGCTAAATATGCGTTTAGAAAGTGATTATCATACATCACAGGAACGCTTAAAAACATGTGAACAGAAACTACGAGCGGCAACAAACAAGATTTCTGACGTGGGGCGAGTTGAAGACCGTGGACAGAGTCCAGGCCACCCACATACACCTCAGAAAGACGTTGTTGCACCTCCTGCTCGTGATCCACCCTCACCTAAAGTGGCAGGAACAGACCTGAACAGGTCTCCTCCACAAAACATGCAACAGAGTGCATGGAAACTGTCTCCTTCAATGGATGATTTGCAAAAAATCTCAAAATATGTACAACGTTTTGTACCTGGACAAAAAGGCACATCTGGAACAAAAGCGTACCTCAGAGAACTGGAGTTCAGATTGAGATCTTATCCTAATGTTACGGCAGAGGATAAGATCAGTCTGATAAGACTCACTTCGGACAGAGAGGTGTTTACCTTCATCGAGCATCTACCAGATGCAACGAGAAGGGATTACAAACTTCTGTGTGAAGCTCTGATCAAAGAGTACGATTCCTGCACAGGACCAGCTGGATACCCAGCCGCTGACAAGGTCACGCAGGGTAAAGCTGAACATCCAAAAGTTTATTACAAAAGAATCTTCCAAGCTTATTTTGGTAACAGAAATGAAACCGGAATGGAGGAAGAAGAAAATTTTAAATTTGTTTTCAGCAAAAATCTCCACACTGACATACGCATGTCAGTACGAATTATGGCAAATTTCAGAGAAAAATCCATAAATGAGATTAAACAGTGTGCTGTGAATGTATTCGAGGCACGTTCTCATGCTAAGACGCCCATAGAGGTGTTTCCTGGTGTAAAGGTTAAACCCCACTCCCTAGAAATGGAAGGAAGGTGCGCGCCACCTCCTCCTAAGACAGGCGAGAAAAGGCAGTATTATCAGACTAACAAACCGCATAATGAAGGTGCACGCTGGGACAAAAAGGCTCCTCTTTCAGAGGATGAACGTGATTATCGTATATGGGACATGCGTAGGACGCAAGAATATGGGAACCGAGAGGACCCATATTATCAAGGGAAATCCGAAGAGGAACCCCCAAAAGACGTACCTAGCCGCCTCCCACCTCGGACGAAACGTCCCGAGGCGAAAAAATCACAAAAGTTCCAGGAACAAGGCCCTAAACCTCTGAGCTCGGAAGAGACAGAGGAAATGCAAAGGTTTTTAGACACTTTGATACACGCTGAAATGGGAACCCAACCAGGAGCACAATGTAGTGATCTGATCGCTACTAACTCTGAAGGCGCGAATGACAACATTACAGATGTCGGTGAAACACACCAAGACATTGCTGTTACTGCCTCCAACAACCCCTCATCGGACGAAGGGGGGATAAACTCATACACAAACGATGATGAGTCATCGCAAACTGAAAACTCAGAACCTGACCTTCATGATTTTGAACTAGGCATCCCAGTTCTGGGAGGACTCCCAGATAACCTGGTACCGAGTCAAGAAACTGGGCCAGTATGTTTCACGAAATCATCACAGGCCATCGCTCTTTTCTCAACCAATGATGTCGACCAAGGACCTCAAACCTATGGTGCCTTGCCCGTAGACAGGTCCGACGACTCAGAAAAGGATTCGTTGGAGCTCCCCATGGAGCAAGAACCCTCATCAGTCTCATCACAGATTGAACAGGTGGTCGCTCAAGCCGACACTCTGACATCTGATGAAGAAAGAGACAAACTTCGCCAAGTTCTTTTAAAATATGAAAAGTCAATTTCAACTGACCCAGACATCATCCAACTTCAGAAGTTGAATGATCCTGCAATTAACTCGATGATACTGTATCTGACTGACCCAGACAAATACACCCCATCGAAAGTCAAACTGGATTCCAATCCAGACCTAAAAGTCCTCTTTCAGCTGCGCAAACAGTTAAAACTACTCAAGGACAACCTAACTTTAGCTCATGGAGCGACGTCCTCACCCGTGTTCGCAGTCTCCCATGACCGAAGGGGGGTGACGCCAGTTAGGATAATGCTACCAGACGCAATAACATGATCAAATCTGACATTCAGAGTGAGTGGCGCAATGAAACAATGTTTCTAGATGCTTAGTCACTACTCTTGTCGGTGTTGGAACGTTGTTTAGTTGATTTTGGTTGTTTCTGAGGTAAGAATGAATCTTGTGTGTAGTTAAGTTAGAGACTAAGAAGCCTTTAACCATGCCAACATGCAGTTCATTCACTAAATTGCAATCTTTGCGGAGTCAATGTATATTATTGCTACTTTGAGTACCATAATCTACATTGATCTCACAACGCTTAAGCCGAACCTACTCGAACAAT
>NW_023624598.1:0-3700 GCF_014905685.2 Nematolebias whitei
TAAAGACCGTGTGTACCAAGCTGTGTGTTCGGACAATTATGTGCTACAACAACAGTTGTAGCTCGCATCAAAGGAGCTGGAGGAATGCAAAGTGGAAAAGGCGGGATTGCTCCAACATTGTGTTTTTACAAAGTGAATGTCAGACATCACAGGAGCGCCTGAAAGCTTTTGAGGAGAATCTAGCCACAGCAACAAACAAGATTTCTGACGTGGGGCGAGCTGGTCTGGGACTCAGAGACGAACAAGGTCAGTGTCCGGGTCAACCACAACCACCCCAGAGAGATGCTGTTGCACCTCCTACTCTTAGCCCCATTCTGTCACCCCCACCCCCATCTCGGGTGGTAGGGACAGACCTGCACCGACTTGCACCTCCTACTCTTAATCCCATTCTGTCACCCCCACCCCCATCTCGGGTGGTAGGGACAGACCTGCACCGACTTGCACCTCCTACTCTTAATCCCATTCTGTCACCCCCACCCCCATCTCGGGTGGTAGGGGCAGACCTACACCAATTTGCACCACCAATTGACACCAGTTGATACTGTCTCCTTCGATGGATGATTTGCAGAAACTCTCAAAATATGTACAACGCTTTGTACCTGGACCGATGGGCTCATCTGGAACAAAAGCGTACCTCAGAGATCTTGAGTTCAGATTGAGAGGTTATCCTAATGCTACGGTTGAGGATAAGATCAGTCTGATAAGGCTCACTTCAGACAGAGAGGTGTTCACCTTCATCGAGCGTCTACCTGATGCAACGAGAAGGGATTACAACCTTCTGTGTGAAGCTTTGATCAGAGTACGACTCCTGCACGGGACCTGCTGGTTTCCCAGCTGCAGACAAGGTCACGCAGGGCAAAACTGAACATCCAAGAGTTTATTACAAGAGAATCTTCCAAGCTTATTTTGGTAACAGAAATGAAACCGGTATGGAGGAAGAGGAAGGTTTCAAATTTGTTTTCAGCAAAAATTTCCACACTGATTTTAAACGATCAGTACAAATGATGGCAAATTTCAGAGAAAAATCCATCAGTGAGATTAAACAGTGTGCTGTGAATGTGTTCGAGGCATGTTCTCATGCTAAGACGCCCATAGAAGTGTTTCCTGGTGTAAAGGTTAAACCCCACTCCCTGAACATGGAAGGTCGGCGTGCATTGACCCCACCTCCTAAAACAGGCGAGAAAAGGCAGTATTTTCAAACTAACAAACCGCGTAATGAAGGTCCACGCTGGGACAAAAAAGCTCCTCTTTCGGAGGATGAACGTGATTATCGTAAAAGGGGTGAGCGTAGGACGCAAAGATATGGGAACCGAGAGGACCCATATAATCAGGGAAAGTACGTAAAGGAATCCCCAAAAGATGTACCTGACCGTCCCCCACCTCGGACGAAACGAACCGAGGCGAAAAAATCACAAAAGTTCCAGAAACAAGGCCCTACACCTCTGAGCTCGGAAGAGACAGAGAAAATACGCAGGTTGTTAGAAACTTTGAAACACACTGACACGGGAACCCAACCAGGAGCACTATGCAGTAATGTAATCCCTATTACGTCTGAGGGCGCGAATGACAACATTACAGATGTCGGTGGAACTCGCCAAGACATGGCTGTTGTTGCCTCAAACAACCCCTCATCGGAAGAAGGGGGGGTAAACACACACACAACCGATGACGAGTCATCGCAAGCTGAACACTCAGAAACAGCTACTGCTGTGCTGACGGTTCAGACAAACCAATATTACACAGACAAAGCTGAACGCGTGAAGAAGCGTCAGAAAAAACGCAAGAGGTTTCTGTGTAACTTTATCAGAAGGGGGGTCGCCAAAAAGGCGTACCTGTCAGTGACACTCGAAGGTGTCCTCACACACGAAGCACTTCTGGACAATGGGGCAGACATAACAATTATGTCAGCTAAACTGTTCGAGGAGCTGAGGACAGCCGCTGCCGGTGTTGACAGAATAATACCTCTCTCTGAATGTGCTATAGAAATGCAGGGTCTCTCAGAGAAGAGAACAACCCTGACAGCTATAGCAATGGTTCACATGCAGATTGGCAAAATGACACAGTACCACCCGGTACACGTGTCTCGTGTTGACTCATTCCCATTTTTGGTTGGCCAGGATTTTATAAATCGCTTCGACGCGATTATAGATTATGGTGATCAAACGATGTGGACCAAAGTGAGCAAACCACTGCCAATAGATACGCCTCCGGAGTGTAACACAGACTGCCCAACAGCAGGTACCGCGGAAGGCGCAACGGACTCCTCAGCCGAGGACATGAGCCCGGTGAGTACTCCTCTGACATCATGTGAAACCAAAGAGACCCACCCAGTGGTCGAAACTCTGACCCAACAAGACAGCCTCCTCTGTGAGCTGGAGCAGTCAGAGTCCACCAAACACTACCTACCACTGGTAGTTAAAGGTGTAAAGATCCAAGGGTCCCACACCAACGATGCTGTTCTGTCTCTGTGGACAGATAAATCAGCAATTAACTGAGCTTTCTATGAAACCTTGGTTCACAAACACGTTGGTCTAGAACTAATTAAAAAAGTTTTCCGCTTTCCATTAGTTCCCAATAGTTCACAGGCAATGACCGCAGAAGGAGTCATTAACCTAAAACTGAACTGGAACCAACGAGAACTGGTTTACCCGTTTCTCATTATCCAAAACTTACCACATGCATCCTACATAGGCTCTGACATTTTGGTAAGGTTAGGTGTCCACGTGGACACCATCAACAAGGTGCTGTGGTCCCTAAAACCAGCCACAAAGGATCCTCCTGTGCTAGACACAGCAAACCTTAAGGCTGGGCAGACCATCCCAGAGGCCTGCCAGGTTGCTAGCAACCAAACCACCACAGTACCACCTCAGGTGATTAACCTAATGGTGCGAATCCACATCATAGCTGGACAAGCTATTAGCCATAAACAGGCATATTTTCAACCTTCTCCTACGTTTTTCTACTTGGGACTGTCCGTGGAAGCCACGAATCAAGTGAGCCTTGACTCCAGGACCACATCTATTGCTGTGTGTAACACAGGCATGGATGAGGTGCTGATCCCAAAAAACACTATGCTAGGATGGTTGATTTCAACTGACTTTCATGATTTTGAACTAGGCATTCCATTTCTGGGAGGACTCTCAGACAACCTGGTACCGAGTCAAGAAGCTGGGCCAGTATGGTTCTCAAAACCAACACAGGCCATAGCTCTTTTCTCAACCGACGACGTCGACCAAGGACCTCAAACCTATGGTGTCTTACCCATAGACAGGTCCGACGACTCAGAAAGGGATTCATTGGAGCTCCCCAAGGAGCAAGAACCCTTATCAGTCTCATCACAGATTGATCAGGTGGTCGCCCAAGCCGACGCTCTGACATCTGGTGAAGAAAGAGACAAACTTCGCCAAGTTCTTTTAAAATATGAAAAGTCATTTTCAACTGTCTCAACAGATTGTGGGTTGACCTCACTCCACGCAGTGAGGATCCCAACCCCACCCAACGCACCGCCAACATTTGTCAGACAATACAAGATCCCTCTGGCAGCGTACCAGCCTGTCCAGGAGATCATTGATGACCTTTTGGTCAAAGGTATAATCAGACAATGTAATAGCACCTACTCTGCGCCTCTATGGCCAGTTTTAAAACCAAATGGTAAGTGGAGACTTACCATAGACTACAGGAAGCTAAATAAACAAGTACC
>NW_023624599.1:0-2939 GCF_014905685.2 Nematolebias whitei
CCTACAATGTGTGTGTGTGTGTGTGTGTGTGTGTGTGT
Source organism: Nematolebias whitei (assembly GCF_014905685.2). NCBI lineage: Eukaryota > Metazoa > Chordata > Actinopteri > Cyprinodontiformes > Rivulidae > Nematolebias > Nematolebias whitei. The sequence continues at coordinate 39 of NW_023624599.1, forward strand.
GTGTGTGTGCGTGTCAGTAATTTTAGGAGCATAGTAAGACACTTTACTTTGCCCTTTTCTTAAATAGGCTGTAAATTTTTAAAGATGGGTATATAAATTGTTCTATTTCCAGCACTGGAAGCAGTTCTACATTAGTCTGTCTGAAAAATCAGAACAGAATCCACAGAAAATCTAATACAGTTTAGCACTCAGCTAATTGTAAGAAAAACACAGCTTTATTCTCCACTACAGTACTTACATTTCCTACATCTGCAGTGCAGCCATGAATAGTTGGTAATGATCCACATTTTAGTCACAATCTTGCCATGAGTCATGAGCTGAACTGGCACAGGTTATCATAGCACTGCACTGCAGAGATAAATACTGAAATATTGTAACTATCGGGTTATATAATTGTCAAGATACCCAGAGTTCAAACTGAGAATCAAGAGAACAATGCAATATAAAAAGGTATTTATTTATAAAGTAGGTAAACAGAAACACAGGAGGTAGAAGCAGAAAAGGACATATGGTGAGTATGGTCCTGTATAATCTATTGTTACTCAGAGACGAGATCATAGGACTTTCTTGTTTTCTTACTGTTTGCAGGTTTGAGATGAAGGACCAGGGTATTTCAGGATGGCATAGCAGACCAAGGTGACCAGGTAAGTGGGTAAAAAGTAGAGTTGCATTCAGGTCTAAAAAATCCAGCCCGACCCGAACCCGTATCATTTTTTCCAAACCCTACCCGAAACCGACAGACTAACTGTAATCCATAAAGCTAGAACTTTATATTACACATCTTTAATAGATGAAAATAAAAATAACCCTAGGTTTCTGTTTAGTACTATTGCTAAACTAATTAAAAGTCCCATCTCTGTTGAACCATGTATCCCTACAACTATAAGTAGTGATGACTTAATGAGATTCTTTATAAATAAAATTATTTCAATTAGAGAGAAAATTCAAACCATCCTCCCTTCTACTATCTCTAGTCCCCTGTCAAATGAGGCAACTTTAAAAATTTCACTAGAGCCTGATTTATGTTTGGACAGTTTTTGTCCTGTTTAGCTCTCTGAATTGTCAAAAATAATAACCTCATCCAAACCATCCACATGTCTGCTAGATCCCATCCCAACCAGACTGTTTAAAGAGGTATTTCCCCTAATTAATGTCCACATTTTAGATCTACTTTATTTGTCTTTAATGAATGGTTATGTACCACAGAGCTTTAAGGTTGCTGTAATTAAACCTTTACTTAAGAAGTCTGACCTTGATTCAGAAGTTCTGGCCAACTATAGACCTATATCTACCCTAACTTTCATCTCAAAAATTCTAGAGAAAATAGCTGCAGATCAGTTGCGTGAACATCTACAAAGAAAAAATCTGTTTGAAGAGTTTCAGTCAGGGTTTAGAGCTTATCATAGCACAGAAACTTTTTTTTTTCATTTACCCTTTATTTATACAGGTAGTCTCATTGAGCCACCAGAACTCATTTTCAAGAGAGACCAGAGAAACAGCACTAGTAAAAGTCCATCCATCCATCCATTATCTTTACCCGTTTGTTCCATTTTGGGTCACGGGGGTCGCCGGTGCCCATGTCCAGCAATCACTGTGCGAGGGGCGGGGTACACCCTGGATGGGTCGCAAGTCCATAGCAGGGCCACATAGAGACAAACAACCATTCACTCTCTCACTCACACCTAGGGACAATTTAGAGTTACCAATCAGCCTAACATGCATGTTTTTGGTCTGTGGGAGGAAACCGGAGTACCCGGAGAAAACCCACGCATGCATGGAGAGAACATGCAAACTCCACCCAGAAAGGCCCCTGGACCGGGGTTTGAACCAGGGACCTGCTCGCTGAGAGGCAGCATCTCTACCAGTTGCGCCACCGTGCTGCCACTAGTAAAAGTAACTAATGATATTCCCATGGCCTCAGACAATGGACTTGTGTCTATACTGGTCCTGTTAGACCTCATTGCTGCATTTGATACAGTTGATCACAATATTTTACTACAGAGGCTTGAATATGATATTGGGATTACAGGAACAGCTCTAAAATGATTTAAATCATATCTATCGGATAGCTTCCAGTTTGTAAATGTAAATAATAAATATCCTGATGTAAATAATAAATCTTCTTCATACACCAAAGTTAGTCGTGGAGTTCCTCAAGGCTCAGTGCTTGGATGATTACGCTTTACTTTATATATGTTTCTAGTAGGTAAGGTTATTAAACAGCACTGGATACATTTTCATTGTCATGCTGATGATACACAATTATATTTGTCCATTAAACCCAATGAATCCAATCAGCTACTTAGACTACAAGCATGTCTTAAAGACATAAAAACCTGTATGAGCCTAAATTTTCTCCTATTGAACACAGACAAGATTGAGGTTTTGGTTTTTGGACCTGAGCACCTTAGGAATACATTTTTCAGTCTTTCTCCCTCCTTAGATGGAATTAATTCGGCCTCCTGCTCTAATGTTAAAAATCTTGGCGTTATTTTTGATCAGGACATGTCTTTTATCCCCCACATTAAAAATATTACTAGAACTGCCTTCTTCCACCTGCGTAATATCGTTAAAATTAGAAACATCTTATCTAAAAATGATGCAGAAAAACTGGTCCATGCATTTGTCACGTCTAGACTGGACTATTGCAATGGTTTATTATCTGGATGTCCAAATACTTCTTTAAAACGTCTTCAGTTGATCCAAAATGCTGCTGCCAGAGTCTTAACTGGAGTTAGTGGGAGAGATCATATCTCTCCAGTTTTAGTTTCTCTCCATTGGCTCCCTGTCAAATCCAGAATCCATCCATCCATCCATTATCTTACCCGCTTATTCCATTTTTTTTGGGTCACGGGGGTAGCTGGTGCCCATGTCTAGCAATCACTGTTAAAATAAAAAAAA
>NW_023624599.1:3039-3699 GCF_014905685.2 Nematolebias whitei
TATATATATATATATATATATATATATATATATATACTTTTTTTTTATTAAGCTTTTACTGGTTTTGTAAGCAAATCAGTTTGACAGGAAGATATAAGATTTCTTGTTTCACCAAATGGATATAAACATACAAAATGAATAACCTAAAAAAGCAACTGTAAAGATAGATTAATACAAATGAATAAAATAATTTTAGAGCAAAATTATTTGGAAAAATACAGAACAAGGCTATTTTAATTGGACACACTGCTCGCTTCAGCTTTTGTAGATGCTGCTACTTCCTTCACTGTAGATGACAGCAGGTGCAGAGAAACGCACGGCCAGTGATCCGCTGATCCATCTGAAGCTTAACTGGACTTTTCTTCTTTCAAGTACAAAGTATATTAACACAATTATATATTGTGCATTCTTATTTAGTTTTATTTGTGTCACGGTCAGCGGCCCCCGCTGCCCCCCCATCTGCCTATGCCTCTGCTCTTTGTGTGTTTTCTGTTTCTGTGTATCTGGTCCTGTTTTCCATTCACTCCTCAGTCTGCCTCTCCACTCTTCAGTCTTTATCATTCACTCCTCAGTCTGCCTCTCCACTCCTGTCACGGTCAGCGGCCCCCGCTGCCCCCCCCATCTGCCTAAGCCTCTGCTCTTTGTGTGTTTTCTGTTTCT
>NW_023624600.1:0-2043 GCF_014905685.2 Nematolebias whitei
CCAACCAACTAACTAAACAGCCAACCAACCAAACAATCAGCCAGCCAACCAACCATAAACCAACAATTAGACCAACAACCCATTAGACCAATCAAACATCCAACCATCCAATAAACCAACCAACCAACCAACTAACCAGCCAACCAACCAGCGAGCCAGCCAACCAACCAACAATTAGACCAACTACACATACAACCATCCAACAAACTATCCAACCATCTAATCAACCAACCAATCAACCATACAACCAACCAACCATACAATTAACCAACCATTAGACCAACTAATGACCAACCAACAACTCACCCACACAACCATCCAATCAATCAACCATCCAACACCTCACCCACACAACCATCCAACTGACCATCCAAACATCCAACCAACCACCAACTCGCTCACACAAACATCCACGTAGTAGATGGCCCAACTAAAAAACTAATCAAAGACCTTTCTCATCTCAGCTGGTCATGGGTATAAAGCCCACCTGTCCATAGCACCAGTTTCTTCCATTCCAAACTTTCCACCACCAAAGGCCAGACACAAGAGCTGCCAAAGGCTCATAAGATCTTCAGAAGATCCTAAAATCTTTGGAGGAGCAGCTAAAAAAAATCTGAAAGATTTAATGTTTCTGGAAAAAGGAGTGAGCCAAAATCCGCCCTGAGATGTGCACACCTGTGATCAACTACTAGAACCATCTTATGACAAAGGTTTCTCTACTAAGAACCTAGTAAGGATTTTTTTTCATTCAACCTTTATTTCTACAGGTTAATCTCATTGAGCCACGAGGACTCTTTTACAACAGAGACCTGATTTTAACAAAGAACAGATGAGGAACAGACAACACCAGACAATCATATAAAATCATATAAAATGAAAATAGAAGAAATTACATAAAAACTAAACAAAAGCAGCTACATTATAAAACGATGTAGAAAACTAAAAACAGGAACATGTCTGTGTTGGGTTTTCCATGAACTCAGCAGATGTTTAAAGCCACTTAGAGAGGTCAAAGGTCGAGAGCTTCAGATGTTTTTACAAGATATTCCAGGAAACAGGAGCAGAGTAGGAGAAGGTCCTTTTGTCTAGTTCAGTCCTCACTGAGGGAACACTGCAGGTAATGATGTCCTGAGAGCGCACGCTGTAGCTGCACTCACACAGAGACATGTAGGAGGAGAAAACTTACAGACTCAGCTGTTTATCAAATCCTTATTTTCACCAACATGTCTGTAAAGATATTGGGACTTTGTACAACTTGTAAAGAAAAACATGGCTCAAATATTAAATATGTTAGATGAAATATGCTAAAACTAATGAGGCTGTGATGTAAATTAAGTCTGAATTATCAAACAAGCACCAATTAAATTAAATGAGCACAGACTGAGACAGTTTTAAAATGAGAAACATCTCTGACCACAGTTGAATCATAAATGTTTCTGAAACAAAACATGAGTGTAGATTTAACGCAGTCGCATGATTTTCAACGACCCAGAGTGAAAACGTTCAAAGGTTACAGCTTCAGAGGAAGCGTCACCTTTTACTTCCTACTGGGGGGGATTCACCTTTCACACAGTGAGCTCAAAGCTTTAATGGCCTCAAAAATCAAACGTTTGGTCCTGAGGGGCCTGATCTGCAGCGAGGAGGACGTCACCTGTTTGAGTTCTGCTATGGTTTCACCGAGGACATCCTTCTGCTTGTCCACCTCCAGCAGCTGCTGCTTCAACTCCTCCACCTCTGACTGCTTCTCCTGTAAAAAACACATCAACTCAGTAAAACACCAACTCTCCTTCCTGACGGGAAGAATGTAAAAATATTTAAAGGATGAACATTTCAACTTCCAGCCATGACACCACAGTCCTAATGGAGCTGCCTCGGGGAGTCGTTCACAGAAACAAACTGAATTTAAATCCTCTCTAATCTGCTGCTGCTCATTAAATCAACACAAATCTACACGAAACATGGCCGCCGGCTACACACACGATCAGGACCAGCTGAAGGAGGGTCAGGACCAGCTGAAGGAGGGTCAGGACCAGCTGAAGGAGG
>NW_023624600.1:2143-3699 GCF_014905685.2 Nematolebias whitei
GAAGGAGGGTCAGGACCAGCTGAAGGAGGATCAGGACCAGCTGAAGGAGGGTCAGGACCAGCTGAAGGAGGATCAGGACCAGCTGAAGGAGGATCAGGACCAGCTGAAGGAGGATCAGGACCAGCTGGACCCTCAGTCTCATTACATATTTCTTGTAAGTCCAGGTATCTGTTGCTACAGGATCCGTGGTTGTTGCATCCAGATGTTTGCAGATGTGTATACCAGCTGTAAAACAGGTTTCTGATCTGATTGTAAGGAAACAGTTCAACTTGGACCTGTTTAACCTTCGGTTGGTGATGTCGGATGTTAAAGAAGGTTGAATAAACAAACATCTGTCTGAAGAGCTGAGGTTCTTCACCACAGCTTCTCCTGACTAATGTTCCTTCTGTCTGACATGGCGGACACAAACAGCTGTTTGGGTGCAGATGTGCTCCTCCACACAGCTGTCAGCGCTGCAGGTTGGTGCTGGCTGAGTGAATCAGACTTCTTCCTCTTTAATGAACTTTTCTTCTCGTGTTTGGTGGAGGTGCTGAGCACAGATAACTCTCGCACAGTAATCAGTGCTGCGTTTCTCCCTGGAGGACTTCAGACGAGCACCAAGTCATCCTGATGATCGGAGCGGCAGAGGAACTCATTACACTTGCTCCGACACATCCCATTATTTTGCTGTTATCAGTCGGAGCTGAGGACTTAACGATGGCTCTGCTGAGTTTTACTCCAACCACCGTGAAGCGTTCAGCGAGGTCACAACTGTCCTGCTGCTTCCACCTTTAATTAACGACACAATTATAAAGAAGGAAGTGCAGAAACACCGAGGAGTCCCGGAGCAGCTTCAACATCTCTTCACTCAGAGCAGACTCTTACTGCCAAGAGTCGGAGCTTTGTTTTCAAACAGGTTCAGTCCTCTTCCTGCCGCCCCGATGACTGAGTCCTCCTGAACATGAGACATGAAGGATCTGAGGGGTCGGCCATGATGGAGACAGAGGAGGAAGAAAAGCATGCTGGGTAATATAAAACCCAACCTTTCTTGGTTTTATGCGAGGCACTTTTTCCACAGAGAGAAAGTGTGAGGGGAGGTCATGCCCATAAAACACAATGAGGGAGGGAGGGAGGGAGGGAGGGAGGGAGGGAGGGAGGGAGCTCCCTCACCCACCCATCCATCCTTTACCCGCTTGTTCCATTTTGGGTCACGGGGGTCACTGGTGCCCATGTCCAGCAGACACTGTGCGAGGGGCGGGGGACACCTGGACAGGTCTCCAGTCCTTCACAGGACACTTACCATTCACTCTCTTTCTCTCTCTTTTAACCTTTATATTAAACTTTACATTAAACTTCATATAAAACTCTGAAGTCTCATCTTTTAATGGGCGGGTCAGTATCCATGAGGTGAAGCAGGTTGAAGGTGTCAGGATTCAGGGGACAGCTTTTATTTTGGCGGTGGTCCTGGACCATTCTGCTGTCTCTCCATCTTGTTTTGTGTTTCAAAGAAGCTCTGCAGCGACGTTCGTTTTCTACTCTTTACTGCTGAAGTTTGTCTGAACTCACAGGTGAGTCTG
>NW_023624601.1:0-3698 GCF_014905685.2 Nematolebias whitei
TCAGAGGTGGAGGGCCTTTTTTCTGGGATTTTTGTGATTTTTTCGCCTCTGGACGTTTCGTCCGAGGTGGGGGGCGGCTAGGTACGTCTTTTTGGGGTTCCTCTCGGTTCCCATTTTTTTGCGTCCTCCGCTGGTCCCATTTACGATAATCACGTTCGTCCTCTGAAGGAGGAGCCTTTTTGTCCCAGCGTGCACCTTCATGATGCGGTTTGTTAGTCTGAAAATACTGCCTTTTTTCTCCTTTTTTAGGAGGGGGTGGCGATGAACGCCTTCCTTCTAATTCTAGGGAGTGGGGTTTAACCTTTACACCAGGAAACACTTCTATGGGCGTCTTGGCATGACAACGTGCCTCAAACACATTCACAGCACACTGTTTAATCTCATTTATGGATTTTTCTCTGAAATTTGCCATAATTTGTACTGACATGCGTATGTCAGTGTGGAGATTTTTGCTGAAAACAAATTTAAAATTTTCTTCTTCCTCCATTCCGGTTTCATTTCTGTAACCAAAATAAGCTTGGAAGATTCTTTTGTAATAAACTCTTGGATGTTCATTTTTTCCCTGCTTGACCTTGTCAGCGGCTGGAAAACCAGCAGGTCCTGTGCAGGGGTCGTACTCTTTGATCATAGCTTCACACAGAAGTTTGTAATCCTTTCTCGTTGCATCAGGTAGACGCTCGATGAAGGTGAACACCTCTCTGTCTGAAGTGAGCCGTATCAGACTGATCTTATCTTCTACCGTAGCATTAGGATAAGATCTCAATCTGAACTCCAGATCTTTGAGATACGCTTTTGTTTCACTTGAACCCATCGGTCCAGGAACGAAACATTGTACATATTTTGAGATTTTTTGCAAGTCATCCATTGATGGAGACAGTTTCCATGCACTCTGTTGCATGTTTTGTGGAGGAGACCTGTTCAGGTCTGTTCCTGCCACGTTAGGTGAAGGTGGATCACGAGCAGGAGGTGCAACAACGTCTTTCTGAGGTGTATGTGGGTGGCCTGGACTCTGTCCACGGTCTTCAACTCGCCCCACGTCAGAAATCTTGTTTGTTGCCGCTCGTAGTTTTTCTTCACATGTTTTTAAGCGTTCCTGTGATGTATGATAATCACTTTCTAAACGCATCTTTAGCTGTTGCAATATGTGTTTATCCATTCTGAGTTCTTCCCGATCTTTGTTAAGCACATCTATTTTGCTATTCAGCGAATCAATTTCTGCATTTGCATTTTGCTGTGATTGAAACATCTGTTCAGAATGTTTTCTTGTGAGGATTTCGTGTTCACTTTTAAATTGAAGGAAGTGTTCTTCAATTCTCTGAACCACCTCTTTTTCACTGTTTAACCTTATTGCAAGGTAATCAGCTTTCTCAACAACCATATAGAATGATTCTTTCAGCAAAATTGCAATTTTAGCCAGCTTTTCATAACTTGACTTTGTGATTTCTGTAGAGGTCACACTTTCTGCAACCTCCTTCAGATTGTCCACTAACTCTTTTGGGTTCATGCGCTCTGCCTGTTTATCATATGGATGTAAGGAATCTGTCAGAAGCTTCAACGCTTTCTCCAAGCAGTCCGTCATCCCTTTTGGATCAAAGTCTTTTTCTAACACACCCGTCATGTTTTTCACTGTGTAGCAATTTATCTGTTTAAAAACAGTTGCAAGCTTCAGATATCTTAAGGTAAATATTTGTATTCGAGTCAATGAGTTTTCACACTTATTTTAGCTTTTTGGGTTTACACAGAAGTACTGTTATAAGTCAACTTATTCAAATGTGGGTACCTTTCTCAGGTTTTACCCCAATTCATGAATATTTAAGTAAATGCTCTTCTGGCAGTGTTACTTTTTGTGCTTATTTTTCAACAGATACTAAGTTACCAAACGCTTTTTAGTGTATTTTACTCTGAAGCACTGAATTTTTTATAAACCTGCAATTTTCTAAAAAGTCTCACAGCAAATCAGTTTAAAACGTTTTTTAAACCGTTCTGTTCCAGAAATTTGCTATTTTAACAGTTACTCATATAACTAAGTTGTGAAAAGAAGAAGAAAAGTTGATGATGTATCAGGATTAATCAGTCCTTCCTCAGAAAAACTGTTATTCCTGTTGTCCTCCTGTCAGTGGCTTCTATTTAAAATTAAATAGGAAGATTTATTTTTTTAGGTGGCAACTTAAACAGAAAAATCTCTTTTTCCTGATAAGTTTACTCTTATTTAGTGATTTTGCCATTAAACGTGTATTATCTTTCAAGCAAAATGAGTAAACTGTTCAACTCTGTGAATATTTGAACCGTATCTTTTAAAAAGTTTCTAATTTTATTTTGTACCTTTCTTAGGTTTTATCAGTGAATAAAATCTATTTGGTAAATGCTCTTTGCATAAATACCTTTTTAACTTTTAAAATGCAAGATAACAGTGTTTATTCAGCTTTGAGGAAGTTTTTTAACTCAAAAATGCCTTACAGGAATAAAAAGAACGTTTAATTTCACTCTTTACCTAAAACTGAAGTGAAACTGCGATCTAAGTTTCTCCAGGAGGGGGTAGTGTTTAGCTTTTTACCAGCAGGAGTCTATGACGACTTCCTGTGACGTTCGGTTGACATCCTGTTGTTAGCCGCTTAGCTTAAAGTTAGCTTCGGCTAAACTCGGTTAAAATCAACATTTCTGAACGAATTTAAGCGTAAACGTGGCGTAATTTCAACAAGCATGACTGTTATGCATGAACACGAGTTTTATGGGACATATGCAGCTTTATTTAGTGATTTTAAGCACGGCAGAGCTCATTTCCGACATGGGGGAGTGACGTGACACGTCATTCATCCAGTCGTTAGCTGTTAGCTTAAAATTAGCATCGCTAGCGTTGTTTAAAAACATCATTTTATGACGGATTTTAAACTCTAACGTGGCAAAATTTCAGCGAGTATGCTTCGAAGCACTTAGCCAGCGTATCAAAATCACTTTAAAGGCGCTTTTCAGCTTTAAAAAGCAGATTTTATTTCCCTATGAAAACGAATTTCATTTCCGGGTGGCGTGATTGACACGTCCCTCATCCAGTGAGAACGTTACACACGGTCTTTTTCAACCAATGACGCAGCGTTAAAGCAACCAGCATGCTAGATTCACGTGAACTAAAATTCGTCAACTTTTCGTCTTTTAAACTGTCAAAATGCACTTTTACTGTTAAAATTTGTAACGATTAACTCTTAACTGTGTTCTGAGACGGCGCTCAGCTTTTAAAACGTCTCTCCATCCATTTAAAATACTCGTTCAAACTTAACAGAACCGAACTGGACCACAGTCCTGGTCTTTCAGCAGAACCTCCGTACTTTTAAACAGAATCAACGTTTCCCACAGCTCATAAGCTTAGCTACACATAACAGGCGTACAATGTCAGCTTTCACAAGACTCGATGTCACAATTTCAGCTTTCAAAACATCACTAGCTGCAGTATTTCTGTGAGCTTTCTGAGCATCACAGCCCAACACGCTGCGCTCTGCTATTTTTCTTCAAGCGCAGCTTCAGCTGCGTGTCGAGTGCAAACAATCTATTATTTTTCATGCCAACATGTAAAATCAATCTTTACACGAATTCACAGTCATTTATGAGCACGTAGACGGGCCACCAGTTGTAGTAGAAACGTACGGACGGGCCACCAGTTGTAGTATGACAATATATGAGATATATATGCATACAATATTCACGAG
>NW_023624602.1:0-3698 GCF_014905685.2 Nematolebias whitei
GCTTGTGAGGAGAATCTAGCCACAGCAACAAACAAGATTTCTGACGTGGGGCGAGCTGGTCTGGAACTCAAAGACGAACAAGGTCAGGGTCCAGGTCACCCACAATCACCCCAGAAAGATGTTGTTACGCCTCCTGCTCTTAGAAAAACACCTCCACCCTCATCTCGGGTGATAGAGACAGTCCTGCACCAATTTGCACCTCCTGCTCTTAATCCCATTCTAATACCTCCACCCTTATCTCGGGTGATAGGGACAGACCTGCACCAATTTGCTCCTCCTGCTCTTAATCCCATTCTAACACCTCCACCCTCATCTCAGGTGATAGGGACAGACCTGCACCAATTTGCACTACCAACCACGCAAGCGAGACCGTTGATACTTTCTCCTTCAATGGATGATTTGCAAAAAATCTCAAAATATGTACAACGCTTTGTACCGGGACCAGTGGGCTCATCTGGAACAAAAGCGTACCTCAGAGATCTTGCGTTCAGATTGAGAGGTTATCCTAATGCTACGGTTGAGGATAAGATCAGTCTGATAAGGCTCACTTCGGACAGAGAGGTGTTCACCTTCATCGAGCGTCTACCTGATGCAACGAGAAGGGATTACAACCTTCTGTGTGAAGCTTTGATCAGAGAGTACGACTCCTGCACGGGACCTGCTGGTTTCCCAGCTGCTGACAAGGTCACGCAGGGCAAGAATGAACATCCAAAAGTTTATTACAAAAGAATCTTCCAAGCTTATTTTGGTAACAGAAATGAAACCGGAATGGAGGAGGAAGAAGGTTTTAAATTCGTTTTCAGCAAAAATCTCCACACTGATTTTAAACGATCAGTACAAATGATGGCAAATTTCAGAGAAAAATCCATCAATGAGATTAAACAGTGTGCTGTGAATGTGTTTGAGGCATGTTCTCATGCTAAGACGCCCATAGAAGTGTTTCCTGGTGTAAAGGTTAAACCCCTCTATCTAGAACTGGAAGGACGGCGTGCCTCGCCGCCTCCTCCTAAAAAAGGCGAGAAAAAACAGTCTGTTCAAACTAACAAACCGCGTCATGAAGGTGCACGCTGGGACAAAAAAGCTCCTCTTTCAGAGGATGAACGTGATTATCGTAAATGGGGTGGGCGTAGGACGCAAAGATATGGGAACCGAGAGGACCCATATTATCAGGGGAAGTACGAAAAGGAACCCCCAAAAGACGTACCTAGCCGTCCCCCACCTCGGACGAAGCGAACCGAGGCGAAAAAATCACAAAAGTTCCAGAAACAAGGCCCTACACCTCTGAGCTCGGAGGAGACAGAGGGAATATGCAGGTTGTTAGAAAACTTGAAACAAACTGACAAGGGAAACCAACCAGGAGCACTATGCAGTGATGTGGTCACTATTGCATCTGAGGGCGCGAATGACAACATTACAGATGTCGGTAGAACACACCAAGACATTGTTGTTGTTGCCTCCAACAACCCCTCATCGGAAGAAGGGGGGGTAAACACACACACAAACGATGACGAGTCATCGCAAGCTGAACACTCAGAAACAGCTACTGCTGTGCTGACGGTTCAGGCAAACCAAGATTACACAGACAAAGCTGAACGCGTGAAGAAGCGTCAGAAAAAACCCAAGAGGTTTCTGTGTAACTTTATCAGAAGGGGGGTCGCCAAGAAGGCGTACCTGTCGGTAACACTCGAAGGTGTCCTCACACACGAAGCACTCCTGGACGGTGGGGCAGACATAACAATTATGTCAGCTAAACTGTTCGAGGAGCTGAGGACAGCCGCTGCCGGTGTTAACAGGATAATACCTCTCTCTGATTGTGCTATAGAAATGCAGCGTCTCTCAGAGAAGAGAACAACCCTGACAGCTGTAGCAATGGTTCACATGCAGGTTGGCAGAATGACACTGTACCACCCGGTACATGTGTCTCGTGTTGACTCATTCCCATTTTTGGTTGGCCAGGATTTTATAAATCGCTTCGACGCGATTATAGATTATGGTGATCAAACGATGTGGACCAAAGTGAGCAAACCACTGCCAATAGATACGCCTCCGGAGTGTAACACAAACTGCCCAACAGCAGGTACCGCGGAAGGCGCAAAGGACTCCTCAGCCGAGGACACGAGCCCGGTGAGTACTCCTCTGACATCATGTGAAACCAAAGAGACCCACCAAGTGGTCCAAACTCTGACCCAACAAGACAGCCTCCTCTGTGAGCTGGAGCAGTCAGAGTCCACCAAACACTACCTATCACTGGTAGTTAAAGGTGTAGAGATCCAAGGGTCCCACACCAACGATGCTGTTCTGTCTCTGTGGACAGATAAATCAGCAATTAACCGAGCTTTCTATGAAACCTTGGTTCACAAACACGTTGGTCTAGAACTAATTAAAAAAGCTTTCCGCTTTCCATTAGTTCCCAATAGTTCTAAGGTAATGACCGCTGAAGGAGTCATTAACCTAAAACTGAACTGGAACCAACGAGAACTGGTTCACCCGTTTCTCGTGATCCAAAACTTACCACATGCATCCTACATAGGCTCTGACATTTTGGTAAGGTTGGGTGTCCACGTGGACACCATCAACAAGGTGCTGTGGTCCCTAAAACCAGCCACAAAGGATCCTCCTGTGCTAGGCGCAGCGAACCTTAAGGCTGGGCAGACCATTCCAGAGGCCTGCCAGGTTGCTAGCAACCAAACCACCACAGTACCACCTCAGGTGATTAACCTAATGGTGCGAATCCACATCATAGCTGGACAAGCTATTAGCCATAAACAAGCATATTTTCAACCTTCTCCTGCATTTTTCAACTTGGGACTGTCCGTGGAAGCCACGAACCAGGTGAGTCTTGACTCCAGGACCACATCTATTGCTGTGTGTAACACAGGCATGGATGAGGTGCTGATCCCAAAAAACACTATGCTAGGATGGTTGATTTCAACTGATTTTCATGATTTTGAACTAGGCATTCCATTTCTGGGAGGACTCCCAGACAACCTGGTACAGAGTCAAGAAGCTGGGCCAGTATGGTTCACAAAACCAACACAGGCCATAGCTCTTTTCTCAACGGATGATGTCGACCAAGGACCTCAAACCTATGGTGTCTTACCCATAGACAGGTCCGACGACTCAGAAAGGGATTCGTTGGAGCTCCCCAAGGAGCAAGAACCCTTATCAGTCTCATCACAGATTGATCAGGTGGTCGCCCAAGCTGACGCTCTGACATCTGATGAAGAAAGAGACAAACTTCGCCAAGTTCTTTTAAAATATGAAAAGTAATTTTCCACTGACTCAACAGATTGTGGGTTGACCTCACTCCACGCAGTGAGAATCCCAACCCCACCCAACGCACCGCCAACATTTGTCAGACAATACAAGATCCCTCTGGCAGCGTACCAGCCTGTCCAGGAGATCATTGATGACCTTTTGGTCAAAGGTATAATCAGACAATGTAATAGCACCTACTCTGCGCCTTTATGGCCAGTTTTAAAACCAAATGGTAAGTGGAGACTTACCATAGACTACAGAAAGCTAAATAAACAAGTACCCTTATCCAGGTGGCCAATGACTCAGCTCCATCAGGAACTGCCAAAGGTCACCGATGGTAAGTACTTCTCGACCCTCGACGTCGCCTCTGGTTTTTGGACCATCCCTGTGCGCGCCGAGGACCAACACAAACTAGCTTTCACTTTTGGCAGCCGACAATA
>NW_023624603.1:0-3697 GCF_014905685.2 Nematolebias whitei
AGAAAGAGCGTGATGTTTTGCCGGAACGATTCGGAGCTTATGTTGCACGGTTGGCTGACGGATGGAATCCGTCGAGTTTAATATCACAACCCACAGATGCTCGATTTTCGAGACTGTTAGACAAAGGTGGAGGTCAGAAAATGAAAGCGCATCGAATCAGAGCTTTGCAAGACTCAAGACCGTTGTTTGAAGTTTGTGTAGAAACAGCCCGACAGATAACATCGGAGGACTCTGATTTACAGGGTCATTGGGTGACCCTGTGGGAGTGCGAGCAGAGATGTGCTGAGGGGCGCGCTCGCTGTGCGTTCACAAGGAGGAGCACAGAGCTGAAAACTGTGAAAAAATCATTTGGCCAACCCATGGGTCGTGGGCCGAGAAGGGACGGCCAGAAAAACATGCAGGAACTTACTCGTTCTGCTTTCTGGAGGGCATTAATGCAGGCAGGAGTGCATGCAGCTGAGATGAATGATGTGTCAGCTGAAGAGCTGAGGGCTGGAAGCCATTATTTTGGATTAGAGGGGCAAAAGTAGGGTCCAAAAGTTGACATCAACACTCTGAAAAGCAGATATTGTCAAACAATGAACATCAAAGGTCCAGAATTAGAGAGCCCAGATTTTGACGGTAAATTAAAAAGCCCCAAAACTTGAAGGTGATATTGATTTTAAAATGCCAAAGGTCAAAGGAGAAATTAAGACATCTGATGTTGCCATTAAAGGCACAAGTATTGACATTTTGGGCCACTAAGGATGTTTTAAAATGCCTAAAGTCAAGATGGTTTAAGGGGAAAAGGGTGGATTTGAAATGTCTAGAAATAAATATGTTGTTTGGATGTGTTAAGCTGTTTGCTTTGAAAGAAGTGCATTGTATATTGTTTGGAAGGAAGTGCAACATATGTTGTTTATAAATGGTTTACCTGCAGCTATAGTTTTGACAGCATCTAAAAACAACCCTAGAAGTATCCAAAAATATCTGAGATAGAAAGAATTTCACCATCTTGTTTTGCAGATGTTTCACATTTAAAGTGAAAGTTCAGCTCTTTTCAAGAGGGGTTCTGTGGAAAAAGTTAACCTCTCAGTTTTGAAAACTGATGAGTTAAACATTTTGAGTGGGGCCAAGACTAGAAGAAGGATTTCTTTTTAATAAATAAAGTTAATTATTGACACTTTTTGCATGAAGTGGTTATGTATGAAGAATTGTTTGATTAGTTGTAGAACAAGACGAATGACATTAAACTGTAATACAGCAATGTGAAGCATGTCAGCATTAGAAAAGAGGGTCACAACAGTAAATGCAGGGACAAATAGAGGAAAGGGACCATATCAGATCTGGCAAACAGATTTCATTGGCCCTTTGCCATGTCACAGGGGTGTAGATATGTATGTACGGCTGTAGATACATATTCAGGTGTGTTGGTGACTCATCTTTGTAAATATGCAAATCAGACATCTACTTTAAAATGTCTTAGTATGATGAAATAATTTTATGAGGGTCCCCTTCAGATACAGAAAATGGGACCCATTTTATTGGAAAACAGGTAAAAGACTGGTCAGCTGGAAAACGTGTTGAATGGATTTATCATATTTCCTTATCACCCACAAAGCTGCTGGGCTGATTAAGGGAATGGATGAACTGTTAAAAAAAAAAGAGGAAATGCTGAGAAAGTAAAAGTACATGATTTGACAAACTGAAAAGTATTTCAGGTCAAATTCAAGTTATAAAATTGGTCTGGGTCTGCAATATCCCAGAGGCAGGAGAAGGAAAAATGGGTAAAATGTACCAATTCATAAGTGTTATAAAAGAGAAAACTAATTCTTCTCTCTTTTTGTTGAAAAGCAGTTTTATTGTTTCCACAGCTGGATGCTCTCCTGGTATTGGTTGTTTGGACGATCAAGGTCGCCCCGAGGAGCTGGTGACAAGGTGCCAAGTCAGATCGGAGTGCAGGCTGTTTGGGCATCACGTGCCTTGTTGCAGATGGACAGCGCCTCATCAGCAACACCAGGACGTGTCGTGGAGGAGGATCAGGTGTTCACTTTGGTTGAAAAAAAAAAGATGCAAGCAAGATCTGAGTGCAAAGTGACTTTTTGACATGCTACCACAGGGAAACCATCCCAGTGGTACCTTGGATGTCAGATTAGAATTGTGTGGAAACCCCACTGTGTAACATGTGTGGGAACGGTACATGCTAAACCAGATGAAAGGAAAAAAAGGAAGAACGAAGTTTGATTTTTACTGCCAATTAAGGAGAAGGAGGAGACGTGCTTCGTTGGCAGTTACTCAAGAAAGGTTCTGGATACCATCAGTTGTCATGACTCAAGAAGAAACGGTCAAAATACTGATAAAAGAAATAAGCTTGCAGCCAAAAGATGTGGGGGAGCACAGAAAAAACTGCTCTCCAACATAATTGAAGCTTTGAACTTGTTTTCCTGTGTACCTTGCAGTTTTTTTTTGTACAGCTGCAGGAGGAGCCCTGCCAGAGGGTGGTGTCACTACATCGAATCATCATAAGTGGAGGAGAGTACAAAATGTAATGAAGGCAACCACAGTTATGCAAATATCACATTTTGCCTTTAATAACTGTACAAGGACATTGGTTTTTAAAAAAAAATATATATAAAAGTACAGGGTGAATGGTTTGAGCCACAGACAAATCTCACATATAACATGCAACTATGTGAGACAACTGATAAAAGAGTGATATGTATGTTGAAACTAATCATGTTAACCCATGTTTAACCAGAGACAAGGTATTGTGTGATTAGACTCATGAACTAGGTTAGAGCAACAATAAAAAGTGCCTAAGGTGCCTTTCTCTGGATGTGTGTGTGGTGTACATCTGTGAACTCGGAACAACCAGACTTATCGTTTGACTAATTATAGTTCTGAATCTCGTCTTATTCCATGGCGAGTCTCTCTGGATCATTTAAAATGCGCATTGAATGAGTCCATAGAGTTGACTGAAATGATCAAGTCTCATAAGTCTAAACGTGTCTGATCTAACAGTGCCCACCTGCATGGCTCAAAGAAAGGTTTTTACATATGGCTAAAACTAATAAGTATAGGCGTCGGCTCACCATTGGTGGGATATATTCACAGGAATATTATCTACGGCGCAAAATATATGTAGTATCCCTTTTGTTTGTTTAGTGAAAAGAAGAATAACTAGTTTGATCTATGTATCTCTGTATTAACTTTGTGTATTTTGGGAACTTGTTTAGGGTTTAAAAAAAAAAGGAATTAATCAGGAAATTTATAATACAGTTGGTACATGGTTTGGTGAAAAAAAAAAACTATAATCTGAACACCTACCAGGTGTTTTGATTTACAATGATCGTGTCAGTGGGAATGTAATAAATCAAAATGTTCCAGGGGTTTGAAACTAGTAACTGTGTGAGTGAGTTTATTTAGGATAAAGTCTCAGAACAATTTAGAACTCGACCATTCAGAGGTCGGAGATCGTTTAGAGTTCAACTTAAAGGGATGGCATTTTCAAAACTAAAAAAGTTGTATTGTGGAATTATGTTTTACATGCCATAAAGGCAAAAAGGGTGGAATGATATAAAAATATGTTTTATAAGGTGTGAAGTTGCCCTTATGCCAATTCAAACATATATATTTTGTGTGTGTTACTTATTCAGAATTAAATGTCTAAAATTGCCATAAAAGCAAGGGTGGAATGATATAGAAATTATTATTTTAA
>NW_023624604.1:0-939 GCF_014905685.2 Nematolebias whitei
AGGAATGGAGTTGAGGGCATGTTCAACCCAAGGCAGGGAGGAGCTCCACTTCTCGGGGTCCTGTTGGCATAGAATCCTCAGCTTGCCCTCGACCTCCTGATTAGCCCTCTCCGTCTGGCCATCGGTCTCAGGGTGAAACCCAGAGGAGAGGCTAATGTCAATACCCAGGAGGGAGCAAAACTCCCTCCAAAAGAGAGAGACAAACTGAGGACCCCTGTCGGAAACAATGTTAGTGGGCAGACCGTGGAGCCTAAAAACCTCCCTGGCCATAATCAGGGCGAGTTCCTTGGATGATGGTAGTTTGGGAAGGGGAATCAAATGGACCATCTTGGAAAAACGGTCAACAATAGTGAGGATGACCGAGTGAGAATTGGATGGTGGGAGACCAGTAATGAAATCCATTCCTATGTGCGACCAGGGACGAGACGGACAGGGAAGGGGACGTAACAGCCCTGAAGGAGGGCGCTTGGAGGGTTTGGATTGGGAACAGGAGGGACAAGATCGCACATAGGTTTGGACATCCTGAAATAAGGTCTCCCACCAAAACTGTGACTTAACTAGGGACAATGTTTTACTCAAACCAGGGTGACAGAATAGACGAGAACTATGAGTGAAATCCAAAACTTGTTTAACCATGTAGGGAGGGACAAATAAACGATTGGGTGGGCAACTAGGTGGGGGAGGATCGGTCTGGTTGGAAGCCTTCAGATCCAACTCAAGCTGGGTGACGGCCAGGCGGGCAGTTTCAGGGAGGATAAACTGATCCTCCTGAGAGGAGGGGACGTCATCCTTCTCCATGATGCGAGACAAGGCATCAGGCTTGGTGTTTTTCTCACCGGGTCGAAAAGACAAAGTAAAATTAAAACGTGAAAAGAACAGTGCCCACCTGGCCTGACGGGGGTTGAGGCGACGAGCGGATTTGAGGTACTCCAGGTTCTT
>NW_023624604.1:1039-3697 GCF_014905685.2 Nematolebias whitei
CTCCTCAAGGGCGAGTTTGACGGCAAGCAGCTCCCGATCCCCAATGTCATAGTTCCTTTCTGCCTCGGAGAGACCCTTAGAAAAGAAAGCACAAGGATGCAGGCGTCCCTCCGGGCTGCGCTGACTAAGAATGGCCCCCACCCCAGTACTGGAGGCATCAACTTCGACGACAAAGGGCTCGTCGGGGTTGGGGGCCCGGAGGATGGGAGCTGAAGAAAATAGTTTTTTGAGCACACAAAAGGCTTCGGCTGCTGCGGTGGACCAAACAAAACGAGACTTGGATGAGGTAAGTTCATGGAGAGGCTTAGCGAGTTGGCTGTAACCTTTTATAAAGCGTCTATAAAAATTAGCAAACCCCAGAAAGCGTTGCAGTTGCTTCCGGTCCTTGGGAGTGGGCCAGTCCACCACAGCAGCCACCTTGCAAGAGTCCATGGACATAGAGTCTGGGGAGACAACAAAACCCAGAAAAGTAGTGGAGGTGGTGTGAAACTCACATTTTTCAGCTTTTACATATAGACCATTCTGCAGAAGCCGGGTTAAAACAGATCTAACGTGTTTTTTATGAGCGTTAATGTCCTTAGAAAAAATCAAAATGTCGTCAAGATAAACAAAAACAAATTTGTTAACCATATCTCTAAGTACATCATTAACTAGGGATTGAAATACTGCAGGAGCATTGGTGAGCCCAAATGGGATCACCAAATATTCATAATGTCCAGTGGGTGTGTTGAATGCAGTCTTCCACTCGTCCCCCTCTCTGATACGAACCAGATGGTAGGCATTACGGAGGTCGAGCTTAGTAAAGACCTTGGATCCCTGCAGAAGGTCAAACGCAGTGTTCATTAAGGGTAACGGGTACTTATTCTTAACAGTGATCTTGTTTAGACCTCTAAAATCAATGCAGGGACGGAGAGTCTGATCCTTTTTCTTTACAAAAAAGAAACCGGCCCCTGCAGGAGAGACCGAAGGTCTGATGATCCCAGCTTGCAGGGACTCCTGAATATAAGTCTTCATGGCCTCTTGTTCTGGTTGGGATAAAGAATAAAGACCCCCTCTGGGTGGTGTGGTTCCGGGCATTAAGTCAATGGGACAGTCATAGGGTCTGTGTGGAGGTAACGACGTGGCCTTAACTTTATTAAATACCTCCTTGAGGTCATGATATTCAGTGGGAACCTTAGCCAAATCCGGATAATAACTAGATGACTGAGTAACAGAGTCTGAAGGAACCACTGCTTCATAAAGGCAGGTAGAGAGACATTCTTCTGACCAACCCAAAATTTCCCTTCGCCTCCAATCTAAGTGTGGGTTATGTTTAGCCAGCCAAGTAGCACCCAAGACTACAGGGTTCTCAGGAGAGTTTATTATAAGAAAACTGATTAGTTCCTTATGATTACCACCTAAACATAATGTGACGGGCTCTGAGACCTGGGAGGAAGAGTTGAGAGGGTGACCATCAAGAGCGACAACGGAGTGGTTTTTAGAAGACTGCAGGATTTTAATTCCGGCAGTGACAGCGAAATCATAGTCCAAAAACTCCGTATCGGCTCCAGAGTCAACAAACACCTTGATGGGGGAACAGATCTTACCCGGAACGCAGATCTCGGCGGGGATGACGAATGGTGAGGAGATGGAGGAAGTGGATGCGCGACTCAATAAACATCTCCTCTCGTTTATTGAGCCCCGCCTTTTACCGGACAAGAGTAGACGGCGTGTCCAGCGTTGCCGCAATAGAAGCACAGCCGATTCCTACGGCGGTGATCCCGCTCCGCCGGAGTGAGTTTGCTTCGGCCCAGCTGCATAGGTTCCTCAGCCGGACTTGGTAACTGCTGCCGAGGCTCCACTGTCGGACGAGGTGAAGAAACAGAAGGTGAGTCCCATGTCTTCGTGTGAGCGCCGTACTCACCGCGTTGCCTGACGAAAGATGACGTAGCAGCCTTTCTTTCCCGAGAGCGTTCAGCCAGTCGGAGGTCGAGTCTTGTTGCCATGTCCTCCAAACCTTGTAAGGTCTCAGGAAGTCTCTGGGTTGCCAGCCCGTCCTTAATGGCGTCGTCCAAGCCTCGATAAAAGGCATCGGTTAATGCCTCGTCATTCCAGTGGCTGCCGGACGCTACAGAATGAAAGTCAATGATATAATCTGTGACGCGACGGTTACCTTGCTTGATGTCGAATAGACGTCTGGCAGCCTCTCGTTCCGGAAGAACTGGGTCAAAAACTCGGCATAACTCGTTCTTGAAACTTTGAAGAGAGTAAACAAACTGTGAGTTTCTTTGCCACTCTGAAGTTCCCCATATTTTGGCCTTGCCTGTTAATAGTGAGATCATATATGCGACTTTGGAGCGGTCGCAGGTAAACATGGAGGGTTGCAGTTGGAAGTGGATCTCGCATTGTGTGATGAATGGACGGCATTGGTCGGGTGCTCCAGAAAATGCCTCAGGTGGCGAGAGTCTAGGTTCCCGGGTAGGAGCCGGACAGGTTTGAACTGGTTCGGGAGAAGAGGATGACTTAAGTAAACGAACTATTTCCTCCATATTAGATTCTAGTTTACAAATTGCTCCCTCGACACCAGACTGCCATTCTGCTGTGTGTGAGTGGTCCATCGTGGCCCGATAGTTCTGTAAGGAACTCTCGTGAGGGTTTGGACCAAGATCACAACACAAC
>NW_023624605.1:0-331 GCF_014905685.2 Nematolebias whitei
TATACGTATATATGTGTGTATACGTATACACACATATATACGTATACACACATATATACGTATACGTATACGTATACACGTATACACGTATACACGTGTATACACGTATATACAAATACGTATACGTATACGTATACACATACACGAATACGTATACACATACACGAATACGTATACACATACACGTATACGTATACACATACACGTATACGTATACGCACATATATACGTATACGTATACACACATATATACGTATACGTATACACACATATATACGTATACGCACATATATACGTATACACACATATATACGTATACACACATATATAC
>NW_023624605.1:341-1100 GCF_014905685.2 Nematolebias whitei
TATACGTATACACACATATATACGTATACACACATATATACGTATACGTATACACACATATATACGTATACGTATACACACATATATATATATACGTATACGTATACACACATATATATATATACGTATACGTATACACATATATATATATATACGTATACGTATACACATATATATACGTATACGTATACACACATATATACGTATACGTATACACACATATATATATATACGTATACGTATACACACATATATATATATACGTATACGTATACACATATATATATACGTATACGTATACACATATATATACGTATACGTATACACATATATATATATACGTATATATATATATGTGTATACGTATATATATATATGTTTATACGTATACGTATACACATATACACATATACGTATACGTATACACATGTACACATATACACATATACGTATATGTATACACATGTACACATATACACATATACACATATACGTATATGTATACACATATACATATATACGTATACGTATACACATATACATATATACGTATACGTATACACATATACATATATACGTATACGTATACACATATATATATACGTATACGTATACATATATATATATACGTATACGTATACATATATATATATACGTATACGTATACACATATATATATACGTATACGTATACACATATATATATATATACGTATACGTATACACATATATATATATATACGTATACACATATATATAT
>NW_023624605.1:1200-3696 GCF_014905685.2 Nematolebias whitei
TATATATATATATACGTATACGTATACACATATATATATACGTATACGTATACACATATATATATACGTATACGTATACACATATATATATACGTATACGTATACACATATATATATACGTATACACATATATATATACGTATACGTATACACATATATTTTTTAGGTTTCCCCACTTGCAAAGCTTGTAGATGACTGTAATTTTTATCATAGGTACTCTTCAACTGTGAGTGATGGAATCTAAAACAAAAATCCAGAAAAATACAATGTATGATTTTTAAATAATTACTTTCCATTTTATTGTGTGAAATAAGTATTTGATCATCTATCAACCATTAAGAATTTTGGCTCTCACAGACATGTTAGTTCTTCTTTAAGAAGCCCTCCTGTTCTCCACCCATTACCTGTATTAACTGCACCTGTTTGGACTCGTGACCTGTATAAAAGACACCTGTCCACACACTCAATCAATCAGACTCCAGCATCTCCACAATGCCCAAGACCAGAGAGCTGTGTAAGGACATCAGGGATAAAATTGTAGACCTGTACAAGGCTGGGATGGGCTACAGGACAATAGGCAAGCAGCTTGGTGAGAAGGCAACAACAGTTGGTGCAATTATTAGAAATTGGAAGAAATACAAAATAACGGAAAATCTCCCTCAGTCTGGGGCGCCATGCAAGATCTCACCTCGTGGAGCATCATTGATCTTGAGGAAGGTGAGGAATGAGCCCAGAACTACACGGCAGGAACTGGTCAATGACCTGAATAGAGCTGGGACCACAGTCTCAAAGAAAACAATCAGTAACACTCTACGCCGTCAAGGATTAAAATCCTGCAGTGCACGCAAGGTGCCCTTCCTCAAGCCAACGCATGTCAAAGCCCGTCTGAAGTTTGCAAATGACCATCTGAATGATCCAGAGGAGGAATGGGAGAAGGTCATGTGGTCTGATGAGACAAAAATAGAACTTTTTGGTTTAAACTCCACTCGTCATGTTTGGAGGAAGAAGAATGATGAGTACAACCCCAAGAACACCATCCCAACCATGAAGCATGGCGGTGGAAACATCATTCTTTGGGGATGCTTTTCTGCAAAGGGGACAGGACGACTGCACCATATTGTGGGAAGGATGGATGGGGCCATGTATCGTGAGATTTTGGCCAACAACCTCCTTCCCTCAGTAAGAGCACTGAAGATGGGTCGTGGCTGGGTCTTCCAGCATGATAACGACCCAAAACACACAGCCAGGGCAACTAAAGAGTGGCTCCGTAGTTAACATCTTAAGGTCCTGGAGTGGCCTAGCCAGTCTCCAGACCTGAATCCCATAGAAAATCTTTGGAGGGAGCTTAAAGTCCGTGTGGCCCAGCGACATCCCCGAAACCTGAAGGCTCTGGAGGAGATCTGTATGGAGGAGTGGGCCAAAATCCCTGCTGCAGTGTGTGCAAACCTGGTCAAGAACTACAGGAAACGTCTGATCTCTGTAATTGCAAACAAAGGTTTCTGTACCAAATATTAAGTTTAATTTTTCTGGTGTATCAAATACTTATTTCACACAATAAAATGGAAATTAACTTTTAAAAATCATACATTGTATTTTTCTGGATTTTTGTTTTAGATTCCATCCCTCACAGTTGAAGAGTACCTATGATAAAAATTACAGTCATCTACAAGCTTTGCAAGTGGGAAAACCTGAAAAATCAACAGTGTATCAGATACTTGTTCTCCCCACTGTACGTATATACATATATATACGTATACATATACAGATATATACACATATACATATACATATACATACATATACATATACATATACATACATATACATATATATACATACACATATATACACACATATACATACACATACACATATATACACACATACACATATATACACACATACACATATATACATATACACATATATACACATATATACATATACATATACATATATACATATACATATATACATATATACATATATACATATACATATATACACATATATACATATACATATACATATATACATATACATATATATACATATATACATATATATACATATATATACATACATATACATATACATATACATATATATACATATACATACATATACATACATATACATATACATATATACATATACATATATACATATATACATATATACATATACATATATACACATATACATATACATATATATACATATATATACATATATATACATATATATACATATATATACATATATATACATATATACATATATATACATATATATACATATATATACATATATACATATATATACATATATATACATATACATATATACATATATATACATATATATACATATATACATATACACATATATACATATACATATATATACATAAATATACATATATATACATATATATACATATATACATATATATACATATATATACATATATACATATATATACATATATATACA
>NW_023624606.1:0-3696 GCF_014905685.2 Nematolebias whitei
ACAGCTCCTCAGACTGAGGAAGTCCTCAGGATGAGAGACGAAACGTTTCTATATTTTTTATTTTTGTTTTTTTGAACCCGTCCAGAGGACCAGATTGAACTTTTTTAATCTTCAGTCTACGAAACAAAAACAGTTTTGCTGTCACTGGGAGTGTACATGGTCAACATGGCCAGTCCATTTTAAGAGGTTATCCACGTGAATAACCAGATACTTATAAGAAGTGACCTGATTTATCTCCTCCCTGTGGATGGACAGTGGGGTATGATCCTCCACCGCCCGAGTACATGAAGTACATGCAAAGTATGAAATACAGTATGAAGTACATAAAAGCTGCTGCTGTTTGTTTTAGAAGCTCCAAAGAATGAAAACCAAAAGTATTTTTCTGTGCATGTTTTAAGGAATCAATGAGTCTGACAGAAACACAGCGATCAATAATTGTGTTCAGGTTTTATATTGATGAGGTAAAATGAACTCCTCAGAAGCTGCAGGGACTGAAAGCTTCAGAGCAGTTCTGTGGAGTCTCCTCGATTCTCCGTCTCTTTTCCGTTCGTACAGCAGCTGCTTCTGAGCTTCTCCCAGACTCGGTCCTCTTCCTGAGTGTTCTGCCCGTCACAGTCCCTCAGCGGTTCCTTCAGTTCTGGTCCTTTTCACTGTCAGAAGACAGACCTGAGGACAAAGACAAGCCTGTCCTCTGGTTGTGCGCAAGTCGTGTCGGTCTTGTCTTGTGATGATGTGAGGTTTGATAAATGGAGCTGAACCAAAGGAGGCCTAGATAGATGCAACGTTCACCTTCATGACTCTGTCGGTTCTGTCTCATCTCTTCAAACATCGACCGTCACGACTCTGTTACTACATCGCCTCGTGGCTCAGAATCATAACATCAGCCGGTTGACTTTCATCTCGTATGGTCTGACGTTCCATTTCGTCCTTTGTTGGTTTATTTCTAAAGTTCAGATTATCTTGGATGATTAGAATAATCCAGCTGCAGTCTGTCCTGAGTCGTACTGAAACCTTCACTCGATCTGATCCAAACCTTCAGCTCTGAGTCTTATTTCTTTGGTTTCATTTTATTTAATGTCACTTTCAACACATCTTCATTTCATCAACAGTAAAAAACAAATTCCCCAGAATCAATAAATATAAAAAACTCTTTGAGGTTTTTTATTAACAAACTGTCGTTTTCTTGTACTTCAATCGAACTGTTCATCCAAAGAATGCAGCTTCAGGCGTTTCTGTAACTTCCAGCCTTCGTCTGAAGAGAAGTTTCCTCTGACTCTGAGACTGACGGGGATTTCCTGCTCCGCTCACATGTTCCCACCAGGAGGAACAAATCCACCCAAACAGGGTTCTTCAGCTTATTTATAGAACGCTGATGGTTCTGCAGTTCCAGCCAGTTGTGAGAATAGAAAGTCCCGTTGAACTAGTGTAACAAATGAGACACTGATGCCCCCCCCCAGCTTCAGGCTTTCAGGGGCTCAGCAGGCGAAGCCATGGACTCCTTCATGGGGACACTGAGCCACTGGTTCTGATACGTGGACCACCTGGGTCGAAGTCCAGCAGACACACCAACTCTGTGGACCTCAAGTTCACCAGAGAGGACGTCAGAGACAACAAGCTGTCTTCTTGGACTGTTTGGTGGATAGAGATGACGCCTCGACACTGAAGTTTACAGGAAACCTGCTCATACGAACTTTATAATATTCTTCTTTAATTGATGAGAATAAAAATAACCCCAGGTTCCTTTTCAGTACCATAGCTAGTCTAATGAAAAATCCTGTCTCTGTTGATTCATGTGTCCCTACAACTATAAGCTGTGATGACTTCATGAGATTCTTTATAAATAAAATTGTTTCAATTAGGGAAAAAATTCAAACCAACGTTCCTACTATCACCTCTGGTTCTGTGTCAGATGAGACAACTTTAAAAATGTCACTAGAGCCTGATTTATATTTGGACAGTTTTTGTCCTGTTGAGCTCTGAATTGTCAAAAATAATAGCTTCATCCAAACCATCCACATGCCTGCTAGATCCCAGATGTATTTCCCTTAGTTAATAACCACGTCTTGGAGATGCTTAATTTGTCTCTAATAAAATAACAAAATCCGTCAGTGTCAACGCGGATCTTTCCTCTAATTAACATAAAAAAAAAATCCATGTTTCCATCCACCGTGTCCATGTAAATAGGGCCCAAGTGACTTCAAAAAGATCAACAAGCTCATAAAGAAGGCTGGCTCAGTTCTGGGGACTCTTCTAGAACCTTTGGAGATGATCGTACAAAGAAGGATTCTTCATCAAATGAAGAACATTATAGACAACCCTCAGCATCCTCTTCATCAGACTGTCATACAACATCAGACTGTCATTCAACGTCAGAGTGTTTTGAGTCAGAGGATTCTTCAGATCTGCTGTAGGACAGACGCTACAAGAGATCCTTTCTGTCCACATCATCAGCATCTAGAACAACTCTCTAATGAAACCAGGACGATGAGCTACAACATTTAATTTACCTCTGGGTTAATAAAGTATCTTTGAATACACAGTTCCATGATCGACTTTGTCGTCGTCTCATCTGATCTGCGACCGCATGTCTTGGACACTCAGGTGAAGAGAGGGGCGGAGCTGTCCACTGATCACTACCTGGTGGTGAGTTGGCTCCGATGGTGGGGGAGGATGCCGGTCAGACCTGGCAGGCCCAGACATATTGTGAGGGTCTGCTGGGAGCGTCTGGCAGAGTCTCTCGTGAGACGTCACTTTAACTACCACCTCCAGGAGAACTTGGAACATGTTCCGGGGGAGGTGGGGGGACGTTGGGTCTGAGTGGGCCAAGTTCCGCACCTCTATTGTTGAGGCAGCTTACCGGAGCTGTGGCCGCAAGTTTGTTGGTTGGACACGTCCCACTTGAAGGAGGCCCAGAGGAAGACCCAGGACACACTGGAGGGACTATGTTTCTCTGGTCTGGGAACGCCTCAGGATTCCCCCGGAGGAGCTGGACCAAGTGGCTGGGGGGAGGGAAGTCTGGGCCTCCCTACTTAGGCTGCTACCCCCCCGACTTGACCCCGGATAAATGGAAGAAAATGGAAGGATGGATTTTAGAACCAAAAACATCTTCAGATGCAGAAATGTTACCAGAATTTTTTTTGTATCCTCCTACACATGTTCGACTGTGTTGTGTTCAAAGTGCAGCAGTCCAGGGCGGGACGTGTCGGTGCATCAGATTGTGAGTCTGTGCAGAACAACACACAGCAGAGGTGTGAGTGTGAGAACACACGGTTTGTGAAGGAGCAGCTTTGTGCGAGTTGCTCCCGTCAGGTCTGGTGTTGCACCAGGGCGGTATTTTTCACAACTGTGTGAAGGTTTAAACACGATCCTCCCTCTGCATCAGCTACTGGACCTACAATCTGTTCTTTACTAACATTGTCTTGTTTGAAGAAGACCACAGTTTATTATTAATAATAATAATATACGGCGTTATATCCTGATGCATGCTTCTTTGTAGAAATCAGGTCTCTCTTGTAAATGAGTCCTCGAGGCTCAATGGGATTTACCTGTAGAAATAAAGGTTGAATGAATGCTCAATAATCCAGATGGAAAGATCTAAAAAAGTTAAATCTGGTCCTCTGGACAGGTTCCAAAAAAATAAATAAAAAATTGTAGAAACGTTTCATCTTTCATCCTGAGGACTTCCTCAGTCTGAGG
>NW_023624607.1:0-710 GCF_014905685.2 Nematolebias whitei
AGAGAGTTAAAGTCTGGAACTCTTCTCCAGGAAAAACTTTCAAGCTCTGAAAACTCCCATGTTGAACTCAATCCTGAGCGCAGCAGCTGACTGAACTGGGAAGTTGCCACATTTAAATGGGTCGACTTCCGGGTCATTTGAGAGCTTTTTGATTGGTCGATGGACCAGAAAGAGGTGTGGTTTGTGATGTAAGGTGTTATGAAAAGTCAAGGATTGTTTTAGTGACAGACAGAAAGATTATTGGAGAACTTCAGACTCCGTGGAGTCTCTACTCTTATTATCTGCTGTAACAGTTAAACATGACATTTCTTTTTCAGTAAACTTTTAGTTGACCGAAACTTGAACCTTAACATACTTACAAATTTGCTCATTGAAGACAGAAAAATCAAGAAATGCATATTACCCTGATTTCTTCTTTGAATGAGGAATAAAAATCATTACTTACTGTTTATGTAAATAAAAATGAGTAGTTCTCTTCAACCTGTAAACATTGAGTGAACTAACACAATTTGATTATCAAACATTTGTAAAATAGTAATGATCATAGAGAATTGTCTTTTCTACTTGATTAATTCAAGAAAGAAAGTCTCAGGATGGGTCAAACTGTATTTCTGGATGCAGATCAAAGAAATAACAGTTTCTGTCCCACAAGGTTCTTAAGGTCAAGTGTTTCGACCTTAGGCTTATTACTTCAGGTTAGGTTCACTACA
>NW_023624607.1:810-3696 GCF_014905685.2 Nematolebias whitei
ATATGCTATTATGTATCAAATTACTAAATATATAATAGAATAGAAAAACTAATTCTAAAGCTACTGTATGGAAATGAAGAAAGGATATTTCCAGTGGGAAGTTTAGTGTTATCTTCAAAGCTTGTTCAGTTCACGGTCACGGTCATTTAATTTGCAGCAATGCGAGGCTCACACCAGCACACTGACAGGCATCTCATGCTGGGCTGTAACACAGCAGCCCGGCCCACTCTGCCCGCACTATTCACACCATCTGAAGCTTTTACTTCCCCAGTGGACACACAGAACAGTGTCATGCTGAGCTGCTTTGATAGAGACAGCTCACGTTTATCACAAGCAAAAAGGGCCTGGGAGGTGGGGGCACCTGTGAAGGGGGAGGGGAGTGACAAAACAGCACATCAAAGTGTGGCAATGGTACAGTTACTCACACATGACCCCATTGGTTCAGCACTCCCCTTTCATACATGCACTGGGCTCGCGTGCACGGCTCACACGTAGGGTTTGCACATTTTGTTGTAAGAGCAATGTGATATGTTTTCTCATTACACTCCCACAGAGTTGCTGCTTTGCAACTGGGTCAATGGGAACATTTGTGAGTTGATTTTTCTCTGCTTTTGCTGTGATTAATGGGCAGTGCAAAGTAAACTAGATATAGAGACTTACATTTGGTACTTTTATTTGTTGCATTATGGCTTTACCAAACGTCATGGGTAAGTTGTTTTTTCTTTACTGTTTTTTTTATTACTTAATATAATTTTATGTATCAGACTTTTTCCAAGGGCAGTTGGTAGAGCTGTTGCCTCTCAGTGAGACGGTCACTGGATGGAATCCCGGCTGGGGTTATTTCTGGGTGGTGTTTGCATGTTCTCTCCGTGCATGCGTGGGTTTTCTCTGGGTACTCCGGTTTCCTCCCACAGAACAAAAACATGCATGTTAGGCTGATTGGTAACTCTAAATTGTCTCTATGAAAGAGAGAGTGAATGGTTGTTTGTCCCGTTTGTTTCTATGTGTCCCTGTGATGGACTGGAGACCTGTCCAGGGTGTCCCCCACCTCTCACACAGTGATCGCTGGACATGGGCACCAGTGACTCTCGTGACCTGAAAAGGAAGAAGCACGTAAAGGTAATGGAAGGATGGATGACTTTTTTAGCTTTCTGAAACTTAACATATTTATTTGTATTCTTTTTATTTATTTTTTAAACTTTACTAATGCAAATGAATATGGTCATAATAAAAAAAAACATATATGTTCATTAAGCTTCTTTAATTTGAAAGTCAATGAAACCATTAAAAAAGTAAAATTAAACTAATCAAACCCAACACAAAGGCATTTCTCCTTTCTTGTCCATACTCCACATACCCTGGCACATCTGTTTCCCCATCCTTCATCATTTTGGGCCTGCTTGGTTGCGGGTGGTGGTGGTGGTGGGGGGGGGGATGCTCAGATTCTTAACCATAGTCTTTACTAGACTCATCTGTCCCTCTGCTCTTCAGCAAGTCAGCAAAAGGGTTGGGGGTGTTTCTTAGCTAATCTCAGTGATCTGCTAAGATATCCATCCAGCACTTATTTTTTGCCTGTGGACTTCCACTTTTTGTTTGTTTGATTGTTTTTCTTGGTGGGGGTTAAGTTTAGTACCTTTGTTGTGTCAGTGGTTTTGGTGGTTTTTTTTTCTTCATTTATTTTAGCTATCTGCTAAGGCTGACACATTATGTTTAGGTTCATGTTTTCAGCCATGTTTCCACAGCTCTTATAGCTGTAAAATTCAACACACCTGGGGTCTATCTCTAATTGGCTCACCTGCCTCTACTCAGCAATCACCTCTCTGAACATATCAGTCAGACTCAGAGATTCTTTATTGTCATTCTCACCACATGTGGCACATGTGATGGAGCAAAACTATGTACATAGGGTCCCAGTTACATCCAACAATAAAATGTAAAAGAAAAACAACGATAACATCTAAGATGTGAACTAAGAAAAACATCAACTAAAATATAGTAAGCACTAATAGCATAAAAACATTACATCAAACAGCAGCACAAACATGAACATGAGTCTGTATGAGCAGATGAGCATGCATGAACACATCAACATGAAACAGATCAGCAGCAACATTGAAACAGATCAGCAGTAACATGATGTGATTTTTTTCACAGTGATTATTCTGGTTAGAGATTCATGAGTCTAACAGTCTCAGGGTAGAAGCTGTTTCTCAGTCTAGTGGTTCTACACTTAATGCTCCTCAACCTCCTTCCTGAGGGGAGCGGGGCGAAACGTGTGTGCTGGGTGGGTGGAGTCCTTCATGATGCAGTTGGCTGTTGTCAAGGAAAATCAACAAAGCAACTCAGACTTTTCAGCCTATTCACCTGTTCCTCTCATTGGTTCGGAGATACATGGAGAAAAGACACAATAATCAGTCAGAGAGATTCAATTTAAAAAGTATTAGCAACATTTATTAAAGCTTTCAGCTGAAGGAGACGCTCTTACCCCAAAGCAACAGAGATACAACAAAAACCCAAGACGCGTCTAACCGAAGCGTTAATTCCTTATGTAATTAAACAAAAAAGCAACACCCAGAGACGTGTCAGACATTCTTACAGTTCTTTGTCTAAACTAGTTCAAACTGATGTTTTCCTGGAAGTCCTTTTAAGGAGAACATGTATCTGTACTTGTTAATACCAAAAGGCAAGCAAATCCAAAAGCCAAGCAGATACAGATAAAGGGCAAGGTACAGTTGTGATAAATCGAGCAATACAGCACAGCAGATAAGAGCGTCTTTACACTCTCTTCCTCCATCTGGATGTGTAAATGTCTGTGATGGTGGGGAGACTGACTCCAACAGTCTTCTGTGCAGCCTTCACCACTCTCTGCAAAGCTTTTCTTTCTGC
>NW_023624608.1:0-3696 GCF_014905685.2 Nematolebias whitei
CTCCGTCAGGCAACGCGGTGAGTACGGCGCTCACACGAAGACGTGGGACTTACCTTCTGTTTCTTCACCTCGTCCGACAGTGGAGCCTCGGCAGCAGTTACCAAGTCCGGCTGAGGAGCCTATGCAGCTGGGCCGAAGCAAACTCACTCCGGCGGAGCGGGATCACCGCCGAAGGAATCGGCTGTGCTTCTATTGCGGCAACGCTGGACACGCCGTCTACTCTTGTCCGGTAAAAGGCGGGGCTCATTAAACGAGAGGAGATGTTTATTGAGTCGCGCATCCACCTCCTCCATCTCCTCACCATTCGTCATCCCCGCCGAGATCTGCGTTCCGGGTAAGATCTGTTCCTCCATCAAGGTGTTTGTTGACTCTGGAGCCAATACGGAGTTTTTGGACTATGATTTCGCTGTCACTGCCGGAATTAAAATCCTGCAGTCTTCTAAAAACCACTCCGTTGTCGCTCTTGATGGTCACCCTCTCAACTCTTCCTCCCAGGTCTCAGAGCCCGTCACGTTATGTTTAGGTGGTAATCATAAGGAACTAATCAGTTTTCTTATAATAAACTCTCCTGAGAATCCTGTAGTCTTGGGTGCTACTTGGCTGGCTAAACATAACCCACACTTAGATTGGAGGCGGAGGGAGATTTTGGGATGGTCTGAAGAATGTCTCTCTACCTGTCTTTATGAAGCAGTGGTTCCTTCAGACTCTGTCACTCAGTCGCCCAGTTATTATCCAGACCTAGCTAAGGTCCCCACTGACTATCATGACCTCAAGGAGGTGTTTAATAAAGTTAAGGCCAAGTCGTTACCCCCGCACAGACCCTATGACTGTCCTATTGACTTAATGCCCGGTACCACACCACCCAGAGGGGGCCTTTATTCTTTATCCTCACCAGAACAAGAGGCCATGAAGTCTTACATTCAGGAGTCCCTGCAGGCTGGGATCATCAGACCTTCGGTCTCTCCTGCAGGGGCCGGTTTCTTTTTTGTTAAGAAGAAGGATCAGACCCTCCGTCCCTGCATTGACTTTAGAGGTCTGAACAAGATTACTGTTAAGAACAAGTACCCGTTACCCTTGATGAACACTGCATTTGACCTTCTGCAGGGATCCAAGGTTTTCACTAAGCTCGACCTCCGTAATGCCTACCATCTGGTTCGCATCAGAGAGGGGGACGAGTGGAAGACTGCATTTAACACACCCACTGGACATTATGAATATTTGGTGATCCCATTCGGGCTCACCAATGCTCCTGCAGTTTTTCAATGTCTTGTCAATGATGTGCTTAGGGATATGGTTAACAAGTTTGTTTTTGTTTATCTTGACGACATTTTGATTTTTTCTAAGGACATTAACGCTCATAAAAGACACGTTAGATCTGTTTTAACCCGGCTTCTGCAGAATGGTCTATATGTAAAAGCTGAGAAATGTGAGTTTCACACCACCTCCACTACTTTCCTGGGTTTTGTTGTCTCCCCAGACTCTATATCCATGGACTCTTGCAAGGTGGCTGCTGTGGTGGACTGGCCCACTCCCAAGGACCGGAAGCAACTGCAACGCTTTCTGGGGTTTGCTAATTTTTATAGACGCTTTATAAAAGGTTACAGCCAACTCGCTAAGCCTCTCCATGAACTTACCTCGTCCAAGTCTCGTTTTGTTTGGTCCACCGCAGCAGCCGAAGCCTTTTGTGTGCTCAAAAAACTGTTTTCTTCAGCTCCCATCCTCCGGGCCCCCAACCCCGACGAGCCCTTTGTCGTCGAAGTTGATGCCTCCAGTACTGGGGTGGGGGCCATTCTTAGTCAGCGCAGCCCGGAGGGACGCCTGCATCCTTGTGCTTTCTTTTCTAAGGGTCTCTCCGAGGCAGAAAAGAACTACGACATTGGGGATCGGGAGCTGCTTGCCGTCAAACTCGCCCTTGAGGAGTGGAGACACTGGTTGGAGGGCTCCAGGTTCCCCTTTTTGGTTTGGACTGACCATAAGAACCTGGAGTACCTCAAATCCGCTCGTCGCCTCAACCCCCGTCAGGCCAGGTGGGCACTGTTCTTTTCACGTTTTAATTTCACTTTGTCTTTTCGACCCGGTGAGAAAAACACCAAGCCTGATGCCTTGTCTCGCATCATGGAGAAGGATGACGTCCCCTCCTCTCAGGAGGATCAGTTTATCCTCCCTGAAACTGCCCGCCTGGCCGTTACCCAGCTTGAGTTGGATCTGAAGGCTTCCAACCAGACCGATCCTCCTCCACCTAGTTGCCCACCCAATCGTTTACTTGTCCCTCCCTACATGGTTAAACAAGTTTTGGATTTCACTCATAGTTCTCGTCTATTCTGTCACCCTGGTTTGAGTAAAACGTTGTCCCTGGTTAAGTCACAGTTTTGGTGGGAGACCTTATTTCAGGATGTCCAAACCTATGTGCGATCTTGTCCCTCCTGTTCCCAATCCAAACCCTCCAAGCGCCCTCCTTCAGGGCTGTTACGCCCCCTTCCCTGTCCATCTCGTCCCTGGTCGCACATAGGAATGGATTTCATTACCGGTCTCCCACCATCCAATTCTCACTCGGTCATCCTCACTATTGTTGACCGTTTTTCCAAGATGGTCCATTTGATTCCCCTTCCCAAATTACCATCATCTAAGGAACTCGCCCTGATTATGGCCAGGGAGGTTTTTAGGCTCCACGGTCTGCCCACTAACATTGTTTCCGACAGGGGTCCTCAGTTTGTCTCTCTCTTTTGGAGGGAGTTTTGCTCCCTCCTGGGTATTGACATTAGCCTCTCCTCTGGGTTTCACCCTGAGACCGATGGCCAGACGGAGAGGGCTAATCAGGAGGTCGAGGGCAAGCTGAGGATTCTATGCCAACAGGACCCCGAGAGGTGGAGCTCCTCCCTGCCTTGGGTTGAACATGCTCTCAACTCCATTCCTTCCTCGGCCACCGGTTTGTCACCTTTTTACGTTGTTTTTGGTTATCAGCCCCCTGTCGTCTCTCTCCAGGAGAGGGAGGCTTCTGTCCCCTCCGCTCATCTGGCCGCCCTACGCTGCCAGAGGGTTTGGAGGAAGGCCAGACGCGCCTTGTTGAAGAGTAGGGCGGCCTATCGCAAGCAGGCTGACCGCCATAGAACCCCCCAGCCCGTTTACTCCATAGGCCAAAAGGTGTGGTTGTCCACCAAGAATCTCCCACTTAAGCTCCAGTCCCGTAAACTGGCCCCTCGCTTCATTGGACCCTTTCCCATTTCCAAGATCGTCAACCCTGTGTCTGTTCGCTTGACTCTCCCCAAGTCCCTCCGTGTCCATCCCACCTTCCACGTTTCTTGTGTCAAACCGGTGGTCTCCTCCTCTTTTCATGCCCCTGTTCACGCTCCTCCACCCGCCCGCTTCATTGAGGGTGGTCCTGTCTATACTGTGCGCCGTCTCCTTCGCTCTAGGCGGAGGGGACGGGGGGGTTCAGTACCTGGTCGACTGGGAGGGGTACGGTCCTGAGGAACGTTCCTGGGTCCCCTCCCGTCACATCCTCGACAGGACTCTCATCGCCGACTTCCACGCTCTCCATCCTGATCAGCCAGGTGGAACGCCAGGAGGCGTTCCTTGAGGGGGGGATCTGTCATGAATCACGTCCTTGTATTTAGATCTTTATCACTCTGTTCACTAGCTCTGGTTTCTCAGTTCTGTTCTGCTCTTTTCATTCTCACTCTTTATCTCCTTCTACCT
>NW_023624609.1:0-3695 GCF_014905685.2 Nematolebias whitei
AAGTAAGTTAACACTATTTATCTGAGGAGCAGACTGCTTTGAGTTTAACTTCATCGCAGAACTCTCATCTTGAGTAAGCATGAAGGCGACAGTGGAAAAGAAAAACTCCCTCATGAGGAAGAAACCTTTAGCAAAACCAGGCTCAGGACAAGTGATCATCTGCTTCAACCGGCTGGTTTGAGAGGAGAGGAAGTAAGAACGGATACACAATGGCAGGTCGAGAAAAAAAAAAAAGAATGTTGAGTTGTTCATTTTAATTTTAAACAAGTGCTTAAACTGTATGTCTCTGAAAACAGGACCATTAATATCTTCCAAATACAAAATACACAACATTGACATTCGGCAGCACAATGGCTCAGTAGTTAGCACTATTGTCACTATTGCAAGAAGGTCCTGGGTTAAATCCCCGGATGGACTCGGGGTCTTTCTGTGTGGCGCTTGCATGTTCTTCTCGTGCTTGCATGGGTTTTCTCTGGGTACTCCGGTTTCTTCCCACAGACCAAGAACGTGCATGTTAGGCTGTGTTCAGGCCCAGGCCTTCCTTGCAAAAGAGAGCTGTGATATCAGTGGGATTTGCCTGGTTAAATAAAGGTTGATAAATAGGTACTATTTTTTAAAGATGTTTAAATCTTGTATGTTCAGATAACCCCTACAAAGCACTCATTGCTACAAAATGTTCAAACTAAGTTGAAGTTGACTCAAAATAAGTAATTGAAAAGCAGAATTGAGTTTTTAAGCACAGGGTGTCCACATTTAATAATCTCTGCCTTTTGCTCAAACTTTGCCTTTGACTCATCCATCCATCCATCCATTATCTTTACCCGTTTATTCCATTTTGGGTCACGGGGGTCGCTGGTGCCCATGTCCAGCAATCACTGTGCGAGGGGCGGGGTACACCCTGGACAGGTCGCAAGTCCATCACAGGGCCACATAGAGACAAACGAGACAAACAACCATTCACTCTCTCACTCACACCTAGGGACAATTTAGAGTTACCAATCAGCCTAACATGCATGTTTTTGGTCTGTGGGAGGAAACCGGAGTACCCGGAGAAAACACATGCATGCATGGAGAGAACATGCAAACTCCACCCAGAAAGGCCCCTGGACCGGGGTTTGAAAAACTAAAACTAAAACGGAAACGTGTTCACTTTGTCCCAATCAAGTGAGTGCTTATGCTGTTCATTGTTCCTTCAGAATCAGCGAAGTGGCGCCAAGAGGGTTTAATACTCTGCTGGCATCAAACTTTGTTTGCATGTAATAAACTGATGTAATAATCATAGTCAGATGAGCCCTGACCCATTTGAAAGCTATTAAACAAACACAATGAGGTCCATTCAAAGTCTCATAAGTGTCTTTTTGGTTGCACATTTAATGACCCCTGCTGTGTAAATCAACTCGTAGAAGCTTTACTTACAGGTACTGAGTGAAACAGTGATTTAGAAGCCTTACAGTTTTTATCTGCAGTATGAAAAACAAACAAAATGCAAAATGTCACATGTGACCTGTGATGTGCACAGAACCCTTTAAACACTTAAATAATAACCATATGATAGTATGTGGGCAGCTCATTTACTGTTGCCTCTCAGCACGAAGGTCCCCGGATTGAATCCTGGCCAGCGAGGACCTTATGGAACACCAAAATGCTCAAAATTAATTAAATAAATAAAACATTATGAAATAAGAAAACAAACAAAAAAAATCATAATTGTGCTTTTCATGGCTTATTTATTTCATAATGCCACTTTTCAGCAGAATGGCTTCAGCTGTCAATCAACGTCAGTGGGATGGACCTGCATGCCCACTGGCTGATCCTTCACATCCATTAGTTTTCCTGCTCACTGGTACAACTAGTGCATGAACTGTGTTTTAGTGTCAGTCTTGTTAAATTCAAAGAACTACAATAGCGAGTTCTCCCATGCACACTCCCGTGCATGCTCCCGTGTGCGCTTCCGTGGCGCCGATCGATTTTTGGAACTGAGTGAAGCTGACACCCCACCCATATTAGCAGTCCATCACTTTTTTGTCACAACACCTGTATCTTCTGAGAACAGCATCCTCTCAGTTTGATCTGCTAAAGCTACCTGAGCTGAACAAAGTTCATGCAACTCTGTCATCCTTCATGACTGTTGACCTAGTAAGTTACTGCTAGCTGCTATGCTAGCTGAACCATGAGCAGATATTCAGGAAAACTAATGGATGTGAAGGATCAGCCAGTGGGCGTGAAGGTCCAACCCACTGACAATGATTGACAGCTGAAGTCATTCTGCTGAAATGTGGCATTATGAGATAAATAAGCAGTTATGAAAAACACCATTATGAAAAAAAAAATAATAAAACTGAAAATGTTTTCATTATAATGAGCTAACATACTTATTTCATAGTGCTTTATTTATTTTGAGCATTTTGGTGTTCCATACATTCAGAGGACCTGGCTCAACCTTGTTAGATTCATCTACCTGGATTATTGTGCATGCATCAGGACTGTTTGGTAGTTTTTTTTCTTTAATCTAAAAAACTAACAAAATTAGGAAGATGGTACAAGCAGGATTTGGATAAATGAGTGTAAACTGAGAAGAAACCCCAACCAACCACGAAACTGTCAAAAGCTGGAACTCGGTCCAACATGTACGCACTGGAGCTCTGCTCAGTGATATTTAAAAGAGAAGTGAAGTGGTTCATCATGATACATAATTCTACTATGTCTGCCACCCAGAAGGTAAAGCAAACAAATTGCACATTAGACAAAAATAAAATAAAAACAGACCTTATTTGGCTTTTGTTTCTACTTTGGAACAAAGTTGTCACAGTTCATTTTATTAAGTATTTAGTTTTGGTTTCCTTTGGACTGTTATGAATTTTGATATTTTAGCTTTCTAAGTGCAGAGTCAACTTATAACACATGTTCTCTAAAACAATTGCTCTCATTGAATCTGTTCAGAGCAGAATGTGGAAACTTGTTTTGTTGGATTATTTCAGATACAATAGGGTTTGATGCCACACTGTTTATTGATGTTTTTTTTAATGTTTTGTTATGTCTAATTAAGATCACAGGATGATGCCAACATAGATCTGACAATGTCAAAACAGTGGTTTTCTTCCCGAAAGCCAAAGACATGCATACACATGACATCACATAAATTACATTATATGAGTTATATAGTCAGTTACATCAGAATGGCACTTGTTCTTCTGAGACAATTAGCAACATACTGACTAACTTTATTTATTATTTGACACATCTACATACGGCATATATAACTTTCCACACTGCCACTCCAAAGAACAAATCTAGACACAAACATCATGTGATCATTAGCTTTCTCAAAATGTCTATTTTCATCAATGTGCCTCTAAGGACAGGATTGAATCATTTAAATGTTTTCTTCAATAGACAAAAATAAATAAACACCATAAACACATGCATAAAGTGTAGATATGCACTTCATATATTTTTGCACAAAATAATGAGACACAGTTCCGTAACCAAACATTTTGTGAGTTTACCCAGAGTTTTGTTTTATTTAATAGAATGGAGACAATAGAGATGCTTTCCACTGACAATATGGACATCATTATGTCATGTAAACAGGCCTGGCATCAAAGCAT
Organism: Nematolebias whitei; assembly: GCF_014905685.2. NCBI lineage: Eukaryota > Metazoa > Chordata > Actinopteri > Cyprinodontiformes > Rivulidae > Nematolebias > Nematolebias whitei. The sequence goes on from NW_023624609.1 coordinate 3,609, forward strand.
CCAACATCACACACAACTGTGGTTCAGCTAATGAGAGCAGGGATGGATATGTGCTAGTGTGATGTACTTTTGTTTAATCAGGCCATA
>NW_023624610.1:0-3695 GCF_014905685.2 Nematolebias whitei
GTGTGGGTATTGTGGGAGTACTCGACCCATGGAAGAAGGGAAGACCAGGAAACCGGGTTGTTTTCAATGACACAACGAATGGTAGACTCAAGTTCTTGGTTGCAACGTTCAGATTGACCATTGGACTGGGGGTGATATCCCGAGGACAAACTCACCGAGGCGCCGAGGGCGTTCCAGAAGGCCTTCCAAACCCGGGACACAAATTGAGGACCACGATCCGAGACAATGTCCAAGGGTATGCCGTGAAGCCTCAAGACATGGACGACCAAGAGTTGAGCAGTCTCCATTGCAGAGGGGAGTTTTGGCAATGGAACAAAGTGTGCAGCCTTAGAGAATCGGTCGATGATGGTGAGAATGACCGTGTTCCCTTCAGATGGGGGTAAACCTGTCACAAAATCCAGTGCGATGTGGGACCAGGGACGACCAGGGACAGGAAGGGGTTGGAGTAATCCCGTAGGAGATTGATGAGAGCTCTTGTTCTGGGCGCAGACAGTGCAGGCTGACACAAAGCGCTTGATGTCCCGGCGCAAGGTAGGCCACCAGAAGTGTCGTCTAGTAAAGGAGATCATGCGGTTGACGCCGGGGTGACAAGAAAATTTTGAAGAATGAACCCATTGAAGAACCTGGCTGACCACAGACTTGGGGACAAACAAGCGGTCAGGTGGGCCATCACCAGGGTCGGGTTCAGACCGTTGAGCCCGAAGGATGTCCCTCTCGATCCCCCAGGATGTGGCACCCACCACGCAGGAGCCAGGAAGGACGGGCTCGGCAGTTTCGGGGGAATCAGAGGACGAAAACTGTCTGGAAAGGGCATCAGGCTTTACGTTCTTGGACCCCGGCCGGTAAGAGATGGAAAAGTTAAATCTGGTGAAAAACAGGGACCACCTGGCCTGTCTAGAGTTCAGTCTCTTGGCACTCCGAAGGTAAGAGAGGTTCTTATGGTCAGTGAGAACGATGAAAGGCAACGCCGCCCCCTCCAACCAATGTCTCCATTCTTCGAGCGCCAATTTTATGGCCAGCAACTCACGATTGCCCACATCATAGTTGGCCTCAGCAGGAGACAATCGACGTGAGAAGAATGCACAAGGGTGGACCTTGTTGTCGGTAGGGGATCGTTGTGACAAAACAGCACCCACTCCAGAGTCCGAGGCGTCTACTTCGACAAGGAACTGCAACTTGGTGTCGGGGTGAGTCAGGATGGGAGCAGAGGAGAAAAGTGCCTTGAGCCTCAGGAAGGCCACCTCCGCATCCCTGGTCCAAGAAAAAACACGGAGAGAAGAGGTGAGTCTGGTTAAAGGACTAGCAACTTGACTGTAATTCCTGATGAAGCGGCGGTAGAAGTTGGCGAAGCCCAGGAAGCGTTGGAGTTGTTTACGGTTAGTGGGGGTCGGCCATTCCACAACCGCTTTGACCTTCTCAGAGTCCGTCCAAACCTGACCACTCTTAAACACAAATCCCAGGAAGGTCACAGAGGGCACACTGAACTCACACTTCTCCGCCTTGACGAACAGTTGATTCTCCAACAGACGCTGAAGGACAGCCCGAACGTGCTGAGAATGTTGGTGTCGGTCCTTGGAATAAATGAGAATGTCATCTAGGTAAACAAAGACAAATTGGTTCAAAAAATCCCTTAGTACATCATTGACGAGTGCTTGGAACACGGCGGGAGCATTAATTAGTCCAAAAGGCATTACCAAATATTCGAAATGACCGAAAGGCGTTCTGAAGGCCGTTTTCCATTCATCCCCCTCCTTAATACGAACCAGATGATAAGCATTTCTAAGGTCCAACTTGGTGAAAATTACCGCTTCCTGTAGCTGCCCGTAGATGGATTCAATGAGAGGTAGAGGGTATTTGTTTTTTACAGTTATTTGATTTAGTTCTCTGTAATCTATACAAGGTCTCAAAGATTTGTCTTTCTTGGCGACGAAGAAGAAGCCTGCTCCCACTGGAGAGGTAGAAGCGCGGATAAGGCCGGAGGACAATGATGCGTCAATATACTCCCTCATGGTTTGTTTCTCAGGACCAGATAAATTATACAAACGACAAGAAGGCAAGGGAGCACCAGGAAGCAAATTTATTGAGCAATCATACGGTCGGTGTGGAGGTAGAGATTGAGCCCTGGATTTGCTGAAAACCGGGGCCAGATCATGATAAGCGGAGGGAATTAAGGTCAAATCAATCTCCTCCTCCTCATAACAAGACGGAGGAGAAGGGGAAATCGCCGACCTGAGACAGTTAGCAGAGCAATCCTGACTCCAGGCAATGATTCTCTGGTGCTTCCAATCGATCTGCGGGTTATGTCGTCTAAGCCAAGGGAATCCTAATATCAATTGAGGGTTATTTGAATGAAAAACAAAAAACTCACTCAGTTCATGATGATTGCCAGAGATGATGAGCTTTAGAGAAGTGACTCTGTGGGAGATGGTGGAAATGGTCTGACCAGTGAGTGTTGTCATAGAGAGGGGTTGATCCAATCTGTCCAAAGGAATTGACAGTCTCTCCACCAAGCTGTCACTGATAAGGTTTTGTTCTGCTCCAGAGTCAACAAGCGCCTGCACAGAGAAATTTGAATTGTTATGACAAATGGAAGAAGGGAGAGTCAGACGGTTCTCAGGAGAAATGTCAGAAGCGCCCACCCGAATCTCCTGTCTTATGGGTGGGGCCGACCTTTTAAACGCAGGGGGCAAGAGGCGATGAAATGTCCCTTCTTACCACAGTATAGGCATTCCTTTGCAGAAAAACGACGCTGTCTCTCCTCAGGAGTGAGACGGGTGCGCCCAACAATCATTGGTTCCACAGGGTCAATTTCAGTGTTTGGAATATTTGGGCGGCAACGGCTTGTCAGATCCGGAAGTGAAGTTCCGGAAACGGAGGAACTCTGGGAGTTGTAGTCCAAACTGCCCCGACACTCTCTGAAGCGATCGTCAATGCGAATTGACAGGTCGATCAAATCGTTCAGATTGTCGGGATGATTTACGAGGGCTAGTTGATTTTTAATGTGATCGTTGAGGGCACTCACAAACACTCCCCGAAGAGCGAGGTCCTCCCATCCGGCCTCTCGGGCCGTGATCCGGAAGTGAAGTGCGAAGTCCGCCGCAGATTGGTTCCCCTGGCGTAGCGCCATTAGCCTCTTGGAAGCGGTCTCTTGGTGCAGGGGACGCTCAAAAACCCTCTGGAAATCATTAAAAAAAACAGAAAAGGCACAGTCATTTACTGACACGGAGCTGAAGTATGCGTTCGCCCACCTCAACGCCTCCCCTTGAAGAGAGGAAACTATGTGGGAAATACGGGACGAGTCGGAAAAAAAAGGTACGTGGAGCTCTGCTAAAGGCTAAATTACACTGTAACATAAACCCTCCAAACTCCTCGGCCTTACCAGAAAATAGTACACTGGGTTTTATCTCGGGCTCACGGATAGTGTGTAGAGTTGAAGATCCAGAAGGTTGTGAAGAGAGGTTGGAGTTAAATGTCTCGGTGTGGGAAGATGAAGAGACCTTCTTACCTAGCTCGTGGACCATACTACCCAGTTCGGTTAAATTCTCGGAGAGTTTCTGTTGTTGTTTTACAATCTGTTGAAACATATTTTCAGTAGTGGTTATTCGGTGTTCTTGGGAAGCTAGTAGCTCTTGTAGCTGATCCTTCTCGGCCTTGTCGTGAGTACTCATGTTATGGCTGAATCATTCTGTTACGGT
>NW_023624611.1:0-3695 GCF_014905685.2 Nematolebias whitei
AAAAAACAGACTACAAACAACAACAATATAAACACAAATAACAAAGAATAATACTTTGGATAAAACTATTTACAAGACGTAGTTTTAAGTAGTTAGACTTGATTAAGCAATAAGGATTAATCAAGGAATAACTTTCCTGAATGTGAGGCGGGTCTTATTACTCTGGGTTCATGAGACACGCCTCCGTTCAGGAAATCCATTCCATAGTTTGAAGCCAACCTTCAGAGCAGCTGGCAGGAAATCACATGTGGACGTTTCAACAGACACAGACATGCATCATGGATTGGAAATCTCTGCAGGTTGGATTAGAGAAATCCGATACGTAAACGATGCTGGTATTGGAGGCCGATACCCGGTCGGATCGGCCCCATCCATACTTCCTACCCAACCCTGGGCTGCAATGGGCAACCCCATAATTATGGCACTGGGGCAGTGACCTACCACATGCAAACATACATGGACTTGAACTGACTGCGATGGCTGGGAATCGAACCCAGGTCAACTGCTTAGAAGGCAGCTATGTTCACCACTACACCACCATCGCTAAAAAATCTGTGGCCATATATGTATATATATAAATATATGTATATGGACAGTAACTGCACCACAAAAACCCAAACAATCAGGCCAGGGTTTTTATTGTTTATGTTATGTTTATGACATCAGCATCTGTAACAACTCTTAATAAACCAGGATGAGTTACAACATTTAATTTCCCTTTGGGATTATTGAACTGAAACATTCCTGCTATGACTTTTGGTATTTTTTGCAATTTGTACGTTCTGCAATATTTATCTTTTCCGTCCATGTTTGTCAATAATAAACACAACAAAGACGAAAGTTACTGAATCGCTCTTAGTCTGGTCCCTCACTTTGTCCGCACCAGCAGGACTTCTGTGATCATTGGGACACGCAAACACCTCCACCACGATAAGGTGGCGATTCACCGGGGTGAGGAAGGGTGGGGGGTATGTGTGTGTGTGTGTGTCTGTGTGTGTGTGTGTGTGTGTGTGTGACCAGTGAATAAATTTGTTTAAACTATGGTAAATGGACTGCAGCGCTTTTCTATCTTATCCAGACACTAAAAGCTCTTTACAGTACAAAACAATGTGTGTCCTCATTTACCCATTCATCCAGCACTCTACTAGAGCTCTATAAAGCTGATTGAACAAATCATTCTAAAGAGACTAATCGGTGCTTTGACATCACATTCATACACTGATGGGACACGCATCAGAGGCAATGAGGGGTTCAGTGTCTTGCCCAGGGACACTTCGGCATGTGACTGCTGGTGGAGTCGAACTTCCAACTCTTGCATTGGCGAACGACTGCTCTAACCACTCAACCACAGCTTCCCCTGTGGGGGGTAACCGGAGTTTCCGGTGAAAAACCCACACAGCACGACGGTTACAGAGTTGGCTGCTGTCACCGTGCTGCTCGTTTTTTTTCAAAACGATGAAAAAACAAACAAATTTAAAGTCACTGGTCTGTGTGTGTGTGTGTGTGTGTGTGTGTGTGTGTGTGTCTGTGTGTGTGTGTCTGTGTGTGTGTGTGTCTGTGTCTGTGTCTGTGTATGTGTATGTGTGTGTGTGTGTGTGTCTGTGTGTGTGTGTGTGTGTGTGTGTGTCTGTGTCTGGTGGGGTGGGGGGGAAGAGCTTTCAGTCGGAAGCGTTTTTACTTTTCTTCCAACTGTCAGGCTTTCTGAGACCAAAGAAATGACGTGTTCTCTTCCAGAAGGATTTCTTGGTCTCTCTGGGCTGAACCTCGGTCATCTCTGGCAGGGATGTGGTCTGGACCGAAGCCTGAATCTCTTCGTTGAGCTGACTTAAAAACGTTTTTGACAATACTTTAAGCGCCTCAACATCCAAGCCATTGCTGACTTTGAGTTGGTCGTAGGATGTTGATATTAGTTCCAGCTCTTGTTTCAGTTTCGACTCTGCGTCCTCTGTGACCTTACGCAGAGCCCGGATCTCCTCGTCCATGGTCGCTTTCAGAAGATCCTGCTGGCGCTCTTTTTCTGTGACCTGATCTTGTAAAGTCACAGCCTGCTGATGAAGTGAGGCAACTTGCATTTGGTATTTGTTGCTCATCTCATCATTTACCAGTTTGGCTTCATCCAGCAGCCGCTGGAGAGCCTCAGTTTTCTCTTTCTCCAGCCGGAGTTCAGAAGAAAACTTCTCTTGGCTCATGACGTGAGCCACTTCGAGCTGATTACAAGAAGCTGAGATTTGCTCAAGCTCTTGTCTCAGCTTTCGCTCTGCGTATTCCGAGATCATACGCAGAGACTGGATCTCCTTCTCCATGGATACTTTCAGAAGATCCTGTTTCAACTGGTTTTGCGTGGCCTGGTCTTGTAAAACCACAACCTGTTGACCAAGTGAGGCAACTTCCACTTGGTGTTTGCTGCTCATTTCGTCATTCAGGCATTTGGCTTCATCCAGCAGCCGCTGGAGAGCCTCAGTTTTCTCTTTCTCCAGCCGGAGTTCAGAAGAAAACTTCTCTTGGTTGACCACGTGAGCCACTTTGAGTTCCTCGTAGTCCTGCTGAAGGTCCTTCTTTTTCTTCCGTTTGATGGAACTCTGTACCTGAGAGCCAATCTTGGCAGAACTTAGAGTGTCTGCATCGGTGTAATTCTGCAGTCGCTCATATTCTTTCCGGACCTCTTTCTCTTTTTTAATAAAGATTTCTTTGAGGTTCTTCTGCTTTTCCAACTGGGCCTTGGTTTCTTGAAGCTCCTGCCACAGTTGGTCCGCTCGATGGTGCGCGTGGAACGACCTTCCCTTTTCTTCGTTGAGAAGGGCGTTCAACCTGTCGATCTCTTCATGGACCGACGGGCGCTCCATCCGGGCTCCCTGGTTCCTGCCTCGTCTCGGATTTGGTTGCCTCTGATAAGACATTTTCCAAAATTCTCTGTCAAAAACTTGTGCTACACTAAAACGATACTTCTCTGTGAAGAGGTTCAAGTGATATGAACTCAAGACAAGAGCACTTGTATATATAGACAATGTTGGATGATGTCACGATGACATCACATGGCATCATCATGTGACTGATGGCGTCTTTTGATCCATGTGTCTATGTGACATCATGATGATGGATCAAAGGGCACCATGATGATGTCACATAGACACATGGCTCTTTGTTCTGTTGACTCCTCCTCCTGTGTGTTCCGTTTTTTGTTTGTTTATTTTTTAAATTACAATCTGTCTGTTTTTGTTTATTTTTAAAATTATAACCTGTCTTTTACTAAAATAACTTTCAAAAAACAGACTACAAACAACAACAATATAAACACAAATAACAAAGAATAATACTTTGGATAAAACTATTTACAAGACGTAGTTTTAAGTAGTTAGACTTGATTAAGCAATAAGGATTAATCAAGGAATAACTTTCCTGAATGTGAGGCGGGTCTTATTACTCTGGGTTCATGAGACACGCCTCCGTTCAGGAAATCCATTCCATAGTTTGAAGCCAACCTTCAGAGCAGCTGGCAGGAAATCACATGTGGACGTTTCAACAGACACAGACATGCATCATGGATTGGAAATCTCTGCAGGTTGGATTAGAGAAATCCGATACGTAAACGATGCTGGTATTGGAGGCCGATACCCGGTCGGATCGGCCCCATCCATACTTCCTACCCAACCCTGGGCTGCAATGGGCAACCCCATAATTATGGCACTGGGGCAGTG
>NW_023624612.1:0-3694 GCF_014905685.2 Nematolebias whitei
TTTAGCCTGAAAATAGTTCGTCAGCTTTTCGTCTTTTAAACTGTCAAAATGCACTTTTTCTGTTAAAAATGTAACGAATCAACTTCCTGAGCTGCACGGAGACGGCGCTCCGTGACAAAACGTCTTTCTAGCTATTTAAACAACTCGTCCGAATTTTCCAGAACCGAGCCGTCCAGAACCGAACTCCCGTCCGTTTGGACCTCAGTTTAAACAGAATGCAGCGTTTTTCACAGCTCATCAGCTCTTAGTCACATAACAGGCGTACAATTTCAGCTTTCATAAAGACTTATGACACAATTTCAGCTTTTAAAACATTACTAGCCCAACGCTTAGAACATGCAGCGTTTGCTTGAAAGGCGCAGCTCCAGCTGCGGTTCAGCACAGCTGACAAACTGTTACTTTTCAACATACATGCCAACACGTAAAATCAATTTACACACGAGTACACAGTCCATTTATGAGCGCGTGACGGGCCACCAATTGTAGTGATCACGTAGGTACGTGCCACTAGTTGTAGTATGACAATATATGAGATATATACGCATACTTTTTCACGAGTTCCTCATCTTTCTGACTGTGTAATGTCGTGCCTTGAATTTAACAGAAATGTAACGAGAGACGTCATTTATCTTTGACCCATCAAATGAATGCGGTCATTTATTTTCAGAATCAAAGTTTAACATCAAACATTTACATTAATTTGGCAAAATATGAAAATAATAACAGACAAGTTTCACAAATAATGAGCTTCAATCACGCGGCGGTGATTGAAGACTTTGCTTCAGATATTTCTAAAATATCTGTACTGATTTTATGAGAAAGAGGAGAGTTTTAAGATGAAATGGAGTTATCTTACAGAGAGATATGTGAGGGAATTAATCTGTTTGACCAGAACGTGCACGCTTCATCAGATCTCAGCTTGCCTCCGGTACACTTTAATCGAAGAGGAGACTGTTACCTGGTTGACGTAAATCAGCTCGATAGAGAATCCTCCAGACTTTTCAGCGTCTCCGTTGAGAGCAGCTGAAATCCTTAGATAGTCGTGTGTGGTTTTCAAACAGAAATTATAATCCCAAAACGTCTCTGGATCATCTTGAATGCGTTTGCACCCAAGACCTCTGAACTCCTTTCATTCTTCAGAACTTCTCAGACTCTAACAGAATCTTTCAACTCCAGCAACTCTCTAGTTCTTCATCTCCCGAATTCTTTTCCATTCTCACACTCTAATTCTAACATGAACTGGGAAGTTGCCACATTTTAAATGGGTCGACTTCCGGTTCAATTTAGAGCTTTCTGATTCGTGGATGTACCAGAAAGAGGTGTGTTTTTGTGACGTAAGATGTTATCTAAGCCAAGGTCAGAGAATGAGATTGTTCAACAACTGACAGAGAGATTATTGCAGAAAAGCAGACTTCGTGGAGTCAACTCTTGGTAATCTTCTGAAAAAGTTTAAACATATCTTTCTCGGTAAACATTTTAGTTGACCGAAAACCGACCTTTCACATACTTACAAAACTTAGCTCATTTCAGACAGAAAATCAAGAAATGCATATTAACCTGATTTCTTCTTTGAATGAGGAATAAAAATCATTACTTACTGTTTATGTGAAATAAAAATGAGTAGTTCTTTTCAACCTGTAACATTGAGTGAACTAACACCATTTGATTATCAAACATTTGTAAACAGTGATGATCATAGAGAATTGTCTTTTCTGCTTGATTAATTCAAGAAAGAAAGTCATCAGATGGCTCAGACTGTATTCAGATCAATGAAATAACAGTCCCTGTCCATCTGATAGATTTGAGGTCATCAGGGTCAGATCAGGGTCAGACCAGGTTCACTACAACGTTGATAAAAACCTGATACCTACCTGTCTCTCTAATTACTGTTGCTGTAGTAGCCCAGTCATTTGGAAGCTCTTTCTTACCACCCAGAGCCTTTAACAGCTCCTCTCTGGATTTCTCACAACATTCTTCCTTCTTCATCTTCCACCATTTGATCTTCTCTGATTTTACTCTTTTTCTCTTCTTCACAACAACAGTCATTCTACACACAACCATCTGATGCTGTCTGGCCACACTCTCCCCTGCCACAACCTTACAGTCTCCAATTTCCCTCAGGTTTCCTCTTCTACACAGAATGTAGTCGACCTGCGTACTCCTTCCTCCACTTTTATAGGTCACTTTATGTTCCTCCCTCTTTTGGAAACAGTTGTTGACTATAGCCATTTCCATTCTCTTGGCAAAATCCACCACCATCTGTCCTTCCTGGTTTCTTTCCTTGACACCAAACCTACTCATCACTTCCTCATCCTCTGTTTAATTCACCAAGATGTTCATTCAGGTCTGCTCCCATCACCACTCTCTCCTCCCTGGGAATACTCTCTATCACTTCATCTAGATTTTTACAAAATGTATCTTTCTCCTCCACATCACATCCAACCTGTGGATCATAACCACTGACAACATTTAGCATCAGACCTTCAAATTCTACCTTCAGGGACATCACCCTATCTGACACTCTCTTCACCTCTACTACATTCTTTGTCAACTCCTCCTTCAGGACCACCCCTACTCCATTCCTCTTTCTAGCCACACCATGGTAAAACTGTTTGAACCCTGCTCCAATGCTGCGAGCCTTGCTGCCCTTCCACTTGGTCTCTTGGACACATAAAACATTGTAGTGAAGCAGGGGACAGCTTTGCTGTAGACACACTACTAATTAATTATTCTTAAAGCTAGTTCAAGCACAAAGAATATTAATTATTTAATTACAATGGATTCTTTCTTTTTCGAGTTAAATTATGTGTCATGTGACCGATATAACTGTGAGGATTGTTTAATATGTGACATGAGACGCCATTTTATGTTTGATCCATCAGAATAAATGCGGTCATTTATTTAACAGAATCAAAACTTAACATCAAAACATGTACACATTGATTTACTGATCTGTTTCTGATTAATAAAAACTTGGCACGCTTTACTAACAAGACAACAGAACATTACTGATTGAGGCATCTAGATTACTGGCAAAATAGAAAAGTTTAAAGGAAGGAATGGAGAAGTTCAAAGAAAGATGGATAAAGGAAGATGTATGTTTGTTGACCAGAATTAGCACGCTTTTTTCAACACCAGCTCAAATCCCCGGTCCACTTGGTGCGTGGCAACTCGTGACGTTTCTTTACCTTTGCAGAGGATGGATCAGCTCCGGTCTAGATGTCCCTATGCACACTACCTTTACAGCGTCTCCGGTCAGGGTGGCTGGTCATCGTCAGAAGTCGTGTGGTTTTTACTCCGTTCAACAGAACAAGCTTCCTTCGAAGTTGTAGGGCGTTACGCCCGGGTCAGTTCACAGCGAGGCGCTGTGACTCCAGCTGGGATGGACGGATCCTCGTCTCATGGTCAAATCCATCAGCTATTGATTAAATCTGAAAGTTCCTTAGGAACTCTCAGGAAGACTCCATAGTCCCAAGAAAAACTCAGGAAAACTGAGTAAGACTCCAGGAGGACTGAAGAAGACTGAGTCCGAAGTTCCACTCAGAAGTGGAAGACTCCGGTGAAAGACTCAAGAAGACTCTAGGAAGACTGAATAGTTCCAGGAAGTGTTGACTTTTAAAGAGTACTCACTTCCGGTCACTTAGTACTTCCTGATTGGTTGAAACGACCAGCGGGGGGGGGGGGGGTTTCAGCG
>NW_023624613.1:0-3694 GCF_014905685.2 Nematolebias whitei
AGCTGGAGGAGGTGGCCACCCGTGTTGACCTTCGCCTGCGTGAGCGTGAGCGTGACCGTGAACAGAGTCGAGGCAAGGCCACAGCCATGTCCAGAACCAGACATCACCTTGTGGATCATGAACCTAAAACGGAACAAACCAAGAGCCCTCAGGATCCTCTGTATGCTACGGAACCCATGCAACTAGGAAGAAGTCGTCTGACCACCCAGGAACGAGAACGTCGGAGGAGGTACCATCTCTGTTTTTATTGTGGTCAAGGCGGTCATGATTGTCATCATTGTCCAGTAAAAGACCAGGCTCAGCAGGAGAAGAGAGGCTCCTGTTGAGTCTTAGTCATAAGATCAAGTCCTCTCCACCTATCATGTCCAAGTCCAAGGTCAAGTTCATAATAAAGGGTGGTCAACCCGTCATCGTCTCAGCTTTTATTGATTCAGGGGCCGACACGGAATTCATTGATAAAACCTTTGCCAAATCCATAGATCTGACCATTGTTCCATCACCTAACAACCATAAGGTCCTCGCTTTAGATGGTCATCCTTTAAGTCAATCTAGTCTTGAAACTGTTCCAGTCACCATGGTGTCGGCCAACAACCATTCGGAACTGATCAGATTCATTGTTATTGATTCACCCCAACTCCCAGTGGTTTTAGGTTCCACTTGGTTACGCAAACACAACCCCCAAATCGATTGGAGGAACCAAGAGATTGTAGGATGGGCTAATGAGTGTTATTCTACATGTATTCAGAGCCAACCCAGTTCACCAGCCCTTGTCACAGCCAATGAGGAGACCTATCCTAATCTAAGTCAGGTACCTAAAGAGTACCATGATTTGAAAGAGGTCTTTAATAAATCAAAAGCTACGTCCCTTCCGCCACATCGTCCATACGATTGTGGTATTGACCTGATCCCAGGTTCTACCCCCCCTCGGGGTAGATTATATTCTTTGTCTGGTCCCGAGCAAGAGTCCATGAGGAAATATATAACAGAGTCCCTCCAAGCTGGTATCATTAGACCTTCAGCATCCCCCGCTGGTGCAGGTTTTTTCTTTGTAGGGAAGAAAGATGGGTCACTTCGTCCATGCATTGACTATAGAGAACTTAACAAAATAACCATAAAGAACAAGTATCCTCTGCCCCTCATGAACTCTGCTTTTGATATAATCCAAAATGCTAAGATATTCACCAAACTGGATCTTCGCAACGCTTACCATTTGGTCAGGATACGGCGGGGAGATGAATGGAAGACGGCTTTTAATACCGCAGATGGCCATTATGAATATCTTGTTATGCCATTCGGCCTCACCAACGCTCCTGCCGTTTTCCAAGCCCTGGTTAATGATGTCCTTCGTGACATGATTAACATTTACGCTTTTGTTTACCTTGATGACATACTTATCTTTTCACAAGATAGCATTTCTCACCGTCGCCATGTCAGAGCTGTCTTAACCCGCCTTTTACAGAACAACTTGTTTGTCAAGGCAGAGAAGTGTGCTTTCCACCAAGTGTCCACCTCATTCCTTGGGTTCAACATTTCTCCAGGTCAAGTATCCATGGAACCCGGGAAGGTATCAGCGGTGGTGGATTGGCCCAAGCCCAAGGATCGTAAACAGCTGCAAAGGTTTCTCGGTTTTGCAAATTTTTATAGGAGGTTCATTAAGAACTACAGTTCAGTTGCAGCTCCTCTTCATTTTCTCACCTCATCTAAGACCAAGTTCATCTGGGACTCCGTTGCCAACCAATCATTCCAGAAGCTCAAAACATTGTTTTCCTCTGCCCCAATCTTGCACTCTCCAGACCCCGAGAAACAATTCATTGTGGAGGTCGATGCATCCAGCACCGGGGTAGGCGCCATCCTCAGTCAGCAAAGCACAGATGGTAAGATCCACCCCTGTGCTTACTTCTCCAGGGCACTCTCCCCCGCTGAGAGAAACTACGACGTGGGAGACCGTGAGCTTTTGGCAGTCAAGATGGCCCTGGAGGAATGGAGGCACTGGCTGGAAGGTGCGAAGGAGTCCTTTTTGGTATGGACCGACCATAAAAACCTGGAGTACCTTCGCACAGCAAAGAGACTCAATCCCCGTCAGGCCAGGTGGGCTATGTTTTTCTCTCGGTTCAGCTTCACCCTCTCTTACAGACCCGGGCCCAAGAATGCCAAGCCGGATGCCCTGTCCCGGGTCTTTGAGGTCAAGGAAGGGCCCTCAGAAGAGGTCGAGTTCATCCTGCCTGAGACCGTACGTCTTTCTTTGACTCAATTAGAACTCGATCTCCAACAAGTCCAACTCTCCGAGCCACGTCCACCCACCTGTCCTAGGGGGCGCCTGTTTGTCCCCAATCAAAAGGTAAAAGAGGTTCTTGAATTATGCCATTCATCTAAGTTGTTCTGTCACCCAGGAATCACCAAGACCCTCCAACTCATTCGCGCCCGATTCTGATGGGCTACGCTTACGGAGGACACCAAGCACTTTGTCAAGTCATGTCCCGAATGCAATCGTGCCAAGTCTTCCAATCGCCCACCTGCTGGACTGCTACGACCCCTGCCTATTCCTTCACGCCCATGGTCACATATTGCTATGGACTTTGTGACTGGATTACCCCCATCTGAAGGTAATTCAGTGTTATTGACCATTGTGGACCGTTTTTCTAAAATGGTCCACCTGGTTCCTCTCCCCAAGTTACCTTCTTCCAAGGAGCTCAGCGTTATCATGGCCAAGGAGGTTTTCAGGCTCCACGGGCTCCCCCAGGACATTGTGTCTGACCGAGGTCCCCAATTCATTTCCAAGTTCTGGAGGGAGTTTTGCAACCTGCTAGGGATCTCGGTCAGCCTCTCGTCAGGTTTTCATCCCCAAACGGATGGACAATCTGAGCGTACCAACCTGGAGGTGGAGACCAAGCTTCGGCTCCTCTGCGAGGGGGACCCGAGGAAATGGACGTCCAACCTCCCTTGGATTGAACAAGCAATCAACTCTCTTCCATCCTCTACATCAGGTATTTCACCCTTTCATGTTGTCTATGGATTCCAACCCCCTGTTTTTTCAGTCCAGGGGAGAGAAGCTCGAGTTCCCTCTGCACGACTCGCAATTTTACGTTGCCAGCGAGTCTGGAGAAAAGCCAGGAGAGCCCTAATTTTGGCCACCAAAAGGTACGTTCGGGGGGGCTAACCGCAGGAGAACGCCTCAACCATTGTACAAGGTGGGCCAGAAAGCGTGGCTCTCCACCAAGGACCTTCCTCTCCGTGTGGAATCTAAGAAACTAGCACCACGTTTCATTGGTCCTTTTCTGATTACCAAAATAATCAATCCTGTCTCTGTTCGCTTACAGTTACCCAGGTCCATGCGCATTCATCCAACGTTTCATGTCTCAAGACTCAAGCCATTTGTCCTGCCACGTTTTCGACCCACCACCCACCTCCCACCACCCCCCCGACTAAATCAGGGGAGCCCAGCCTACACGGTCCGACGCCTTCTTCGATCCAGAAGGTGGGGGAGAGGACTCCAGTATCTGGTAGACTGGCAAGGGTACGGCCCGGAGGAACGTTCCTGGGTGCCCTCACGCAATATTCTGGACAAAACCCTCATTAGAGACTTTCATCGACTGAACCCTCTCCAGCCTGGTGGTCCTTCAGGAGCCGGACCTTGAGGGGGGGGGTTCTGTCATAGCTCTGCTCTCTGTCAGCTCCTCTGTCATGCTGCACACTC
>NW_023624614.1:0-3693 GCF_014905685.2 Nematolebias whitei
CCTGAAAATGTTGTATGATCGAGTCCAAACTCCACTTGACAGGTGGGGTTCACACCCCACACGAGCGGCTAACAGAATAAAAGTATCTTACAGAGGACACCCGCTGATCAGCCTGACAACAGCGCTGACAGAGATGGGAGAAGCTTACGACCAGCATAAGGCCGCAAGAGAGGAACTGGTGGAGCGAGTTATGGGAGAAGCAATGGAGAGATATGGTGATTGGGATGAAATGATTAGCTATCTTGGCGATCAGCTTGAGCCAACGGAGGGACCCCTAGGAGAACCCTCTGAATGGTCGGTCAGACAATGGAAGTGGGTGTGGCGAGGATTAAGACCAGACTTACACCACCCCTCACCGCTCAGTGTAGAACTTTATAAAGGGCGAGTAACGAATAGAGATCACAGAGGACCTGGACCCGAGCAGCCCACGCATCCGATCTACCAGAAGACAAGATACCCTAAACGAGCATGTCTAATCGCACCTTCACCAGGGGCCCCGTACGTGAGGAAGATATTATAGACTCAAAACGCCTTAGCGCTGGAGTAGCCAACGTACTGATTAAGTGCAAACAAACTGGCTCGAAGATACCAGCCTTAAAAACTACAAATGGCATAGTATGGCTCGACGAACCAAAGTTCAACCTCCCCAATTATGATAACCACTCAATAAGCTATTTCTACTCAAACCTCCAGTACAAAAGAAGGGCCCCCCTAGAGGACCCCCAAAAGGAACAGAGTTCAGAGGAAATACATCTCCCCAGAATAACCGTAGGGACGTATCCCCAACCTTGCCCACCAACATCTCCATGGATATTCAACGTGGTATACCTGACCCTATGGGGAAAAGAAATGAAGTTCAGATGGGGACCTAATTACCACGAACCATATCAAAGCCGTTTTTTCGAAGTGTCAATAGGAGGCATAATAATCTGGAGCACAAGCCCACAAATGGTGGAGGCCATAACCAGAAGAATGGAAAACCCAAATCGGTACGTAATTGAAAATCAACACCTGCCTATAAGGATTGAAAGACAGCGAATGCTTGAGTCGGATCGCATACTCTGGCCTTGGACAGAAGGTGGTTATGCAGTACGAGTCCTATATCAAGAAAGCCTCTTAATAATGCAAATAGAAACATTAGCGAATGTGTACAGGCCAGACTCCCCTATGGACATGGAACATGGCCCAGTCATGACTCCGTATCTACCCAAACGCAAAATCAAATGTTGGCAGGTAAGACAGTGGAAATGGGTGTGGAAAGGACTACAACCAGGGCTGCCACACCCTTCTCCTATATACCT
Source organism: Nematolebias whitei (assembly GCF_014905685.2). NCBI lineage: Eukaryota > Metazoa > Chordata > Actinopteri > Cyprinodontiformes > Rivulidae > Nematolebias > Nematolebias whitei. Next base: position 1,302 of record NW_023624614.1, read on the forward strand.
GGAACTCCTTAAAGGACGAGTAACGACAGCCCGCCGACACTCAGAGCCGAGACATCGAGGACGAAGGAGCAAGGGCCCCTCTCGAAATGATTCACATGAGAAACAGAAACCCCAACAGTGATGATCCAAATAGCGATGAAAGCGATGATGAAGCGACCCCAAACCGACCTATGGACCGTCAAAGGATTACGATTTTGGATAAAGCAACCTGCCTGCGAACCCTGCTGCGGGGACTCGTAGTGTTAATAGGCTTAGCAATGTTGTTGGTTATCTTATACCAAGCCGGAGTCAGACCCTGGAGCCTGACACATGTGGCTGTTGCCCATGGAAAATCAAAATATGCAGATATGAACTGTTGGGATATCGCTACATAGAATATTTCCTTGCCATGGAACCCGGCAAAGAACACCCAGAACCAAATAGCAGCTTGGAATAAATTAAAGAAAGAGGGTCATCAGGCCTGGATGAACAGACTGAAAGTCACGGCAGGATGGAGTGCGGCTTTAATGGCCGGAAACCTAACAGTAGCAGACCATTCCACCGAACCAGAATCTGACGGACCCAATTGGGTCGTAACAAATCTAATAATACTACCAGAGAAAAGAGTCATCGGAATAGCAATTTTGAAAGATCAGATCAAACGATCAACAAGATGTAATTGGATACAGCCCCAGGACGGACCCCCCGAGTGGCACTGCGATTGGATATGTCGACCGTTGATTGGATTAAAGCATCAAGGCTACTGGGACCGTGAAGTAATTCTTCCAGCCCCACCTAAAAACGACAGCTGCCAGGCGATTCTCCCTCGTCGGGAGTTCTGGGGCGACATCCACTTAGATTGTGACCGGATCCCCCCTCTCATTCGAAGGAATCACACAGGTAAAAACCTGAATTCGACCACTAATAAGGTAATTCACACAATACGATATGAAAGAACACTCAAGAAAAATGCTACAGACTGGGGATCTAACAGGCGCCCTACACCGCCTCCCCATGCCACGGTTAAGGTCAAAACGAAGCAGGTATATCAGTACCAAACAACAGAAATAAATGGGATAAAAATGATTGCCAGACATGACCTGAAAGAGCAATGTATAGAGAAAATGAATAAGCTACCATCTTGTTGTTGGAACCGATATTCTGAATGCCAAAAACAAAATTATCTACCCATAACTCCAGTACAGAATCAGCGTTATTATTACTGGAGTTGGGCAGCCATATTCCACCCACATAATGCCTGGCATGAGAACTGGTTGAATGCGACATTACCATGGGTCTGGATTGCGTCTGGGCTGACTCACTTCGAAGGTGACTTCGTGGAGGGGTATGCCAGGACTCATGAGGGCCTCATGGGACCGTATTATACAGACATGTATATACAGAAACTACCAAAACCAGATGAGCTTCTCAATGCACCTAAGGGCGATTTTGACAAAATAGACAAATGTGTAGCCGAGCGAATTTTTCTCAGTCTTAACAACTCGGTGTGGCAGAGTAGTGGAGCATCGCCTAGATGTAGATTATGGGAGACAGAGGTCGCCGTTATGTCCACATGGCGATATGACTGCACAGAATTACGTAGACAACAAACGGTTAAAATCTTGCTCCAAGCATGGCACGAATATCATCAACGAGATGACTCTAGAACATGGTGGGGGTTCCAGGAAGAAGAAATTAGAGAATGGGTAGCCCCATGCTTGCAACTTTCAAATAACTACTGGATTAAGTATCAGTATTTGGCCACGGTCTATTCTAAAGAGCAAGACATATGGGCCAGTCCCCTGTATAGACCGGATAGGTATGTCAGTCCCAGACCATGGCACATGACTTGTGATAAGGCAAAAACACAATGTGTCATTACATTAGCTCGAAGGCCTTGTGGTACGATACCAGGATGGGAAAGCTACTGTAAGAGTTATTATGGGTCTGAATACACCTTGCACGCAGCAAAGGTAGTGTGGAAAAAATATAGCGGCAAGTGGAGAAGATCAGTACCTGAGGGTACCTGCGTAGATAAGATATTAGGATATCAGCTTCACGCCAGGAAACATGTTCAAGGAGTAATAGTTCCCTTTGTCTCAGATTCAATGATAGCTTTAGTAGAAGGCCACGCAGTGAGACGCAGCCTGTGCTTGGGCGATGAGATAGATGGCTATGAGTGGGTAGGCCCGAATAAAATCTACTCGAATCTCACATGCCAGTATCCAGAGGAAAACTGGAAGAAATGTGGCACACAGGAAGATGAACACACTTGCGCATGGTATGAAACCGTCAGTTACACCGTTGGCTGAAAGGTCACAGAGGTGGTGAAAGGCGTAGGTGAAGTAATCAAAGAGGGAGGAGAAACGGTAGAAGGATGGATAGTTAGTATCTTCCTCAAAATATGGCCTTA
>NW_023624615.1:0-3693 GCF_014905685.2 Nematolebias whitei
TCATGCTAGTTGCTGAAACGTTTTGTGATTGGTGGAATTTTGCTGCTGTGGAGCGCTCTGATACGCTGAGAAGTTGAATGACGTGTCTACGTCATTTCCTCTCACCCCCGTGTTGCTCTGTAATTGGTGATTTCAGTCACGTGACCCGGAAATGAAACTCGTTTTCATAGGGAAATAAAATCTGCTTTTTAAAGCTGAAAAGCGCTTTAAAGTGTATTTTGACACGCTGGTTAAGTTCTTCGAAGCATACTCGCTGAAATTTTGCCACGTTAGGGTTTAAAATCCGTCATTAAATGATGTTTTTGAACAAAGCTAGCGATGCTAATTTTAAGCTAACAGCTAACGACCGGATGAGTGACGTGTCACGTCACTTCCTCCATGTCAGATGTAAAGTTGCGACCAGAGCCTTCACTACACTTAAAATCACTAAATAAAGCTGCCATATGTCCCAAGAAAACTCATGTTCATGCATAACAGTCGTGCTTGTTGAAACAACGCCACGTTTACGCTTAAATTCGTTCAGAAACGTTGATTTTAACCGAGTTTAGCCGAAGCTAACTTTAAGCTAAGCGGCTAACAACAGGATGTCAACCGAACGTCACAGGAAGTCGTCATAGACTCCTGCTGGTAGAAAGCTAAACACTTCCCCCTCCTGGAGAAACTTTAGATCACGGTTTCACTTCAGTTTTAGGTTTAAAGAGTGAAATTAAACGTTTTTTTTTTCTCTGTAAGACGAACTTTGAGTTAACAAACTTCCTCTAGCTGAATAATCACTGTTATCTTGCACTTAAAAAGTGAAGGGTATTTATGCAGAGAAGCATTTACCAACACATTTTTATTCACTGGTAATTCCTTAAGAAAAAGGTACAAAATAAAAAATTAGAAACTTTTTAAAAGATACGGTTCAAATATTCACAGAGTTGAAAAGTTTACTCATTTTGCTTGAAAGATAATACACGTTTAATTGCAAAATCACTAAATAAGAGTAAACTTATCAGGAAAAAGAAACTTTTCTGTTTAAGTTACCACCTAAAAATAAATCTTCCTATTTAATTTTAAATAGAGGATGAGACAGGAGAACAGGAATAACAGTTTTTCTGAGGAAGGACTGATTAATCCTGATACATCATCAACTTTTCTTTTTCTTTTCACCACTTGCTTCTATGAGTAACTGTTAAAATAGCAAATTTCTGGAACAGAACGGTTTAAAAAAACGCTTTAAACTGATTTGCTGTGAGACTTTTTAGAAAAAGTGCAGGTTTATTAAAAATTCAGTGCTTTAGAGTAAAATACACTAAAAAGAGCTTGGTAACTGGTATCTGTTGAAAAATAAGCACATAAAAGTAACACTGCCGAGAGCATTTACTTAAATATTCATGAATTGGGGTAAAACCTACAGAGAGGTACCCACATTTGAATAAGTTGACTTATAACAGTACTTCTGTGTAAACCCAAAAAGCTAAAATAGTGTGAAAACTCATTGACTCGAATACAAATATTTACCTGTAAAATATCTGAAGCTTGCAACTGTTTTTAACAGATAAAGTGCTACACAGTGAAAAACATGACAGGTGTGTTAGAAAAAGATTTTGATGCTTATGGGATAAGGGACTGCTTGGAGAATGCGTTAGCGCTTCTGACAGATTCCTTACATCCACAGATCAAGCAGGCGGAGAGCATGAACCCAAAAGAGTTATTGGACAATCTGAAGGAGGTCGCAGAAAGCGTGACCTCTACAGAAATTACAAAGTCAAGTTATGAAAAGCTGGCTAAAATTGCAATTTTGCTGAAAGAATCATTCTATACGGTTGTTGAGAAAGCTGATTACCTCACACAAAGGTTAGACAGTGAAAAGGTGTTTGCTCAGGAAATTGAAGAATACGTCCTTCAGTTTAAAAGTGAACACGAGGCCCGCATAAGAAAACATTATGATCAGATGTTTCACTTACAGCAAAATGCAAATGCAGAAATTGATTCGCTGAACAGCAAAATATAATTACTTGAGGCATCACTATCTGAAGCCAGGGATAAAGACTGTGTGTACCAATCCGTGTGTTCAGACAACGGTGTGCTACAACAACAGTTGAAGATCGCATTAAAGGAGCTGTACGCTTGCAAGGCAGAAAAGGCGATGACACTCCGACAATGGCTGAATTTAAAAAGTGAATGTCAGACAACACAGGAGCGCCTTAAGGCTTGTGAGGAGGAACTGGCCGCAGCAACAAACAAGATTTCTGACGTGGGGCGAGTTTGTCCGGAACTCAGAGAAGACCGTGGACAGAGTCCAGGTCACCCACAAACACCTCAGAAAGATGTTGTGGCACATCCTGCTCTTAATCCACCTTTATCTCGGGCGGTAGGAACAGACCTGAACAGGTCTCCTCCACAAAACATGCAACAGAGTGCATGGAAACTTCGTCTTTCATTGGATGTTCTGCTAAAACTCTCAAAATATGTACAACGCTTTGTTCCTGGACAGATGGGCTCATCTGGAACAAAAGCGTACCTGAAAGATCTCGAATTCAGATTGAAGAATTATCCTAATGCTACGGTTGAAGATAAGATCAATCTGATAATACACACTTCGGACAGAGAGGTGTTCGCCTTCATCATGCGTCTACCAGGTGCAACGAGAAGGGATTACAACCTTCTGTGTGAAGCTTTGATCAAAGAGTACGACTCCTGCACGGGACCTGCTGGTTTCCCAGCCGCTGACAAGGTCAAGCAGGGCAAGAATGAACATCCAAAGATCTATTACAAAAGAATCTTCCAAGCTTATTTTGGTTACAGAAATGAAACCGGAATGGAGGAAGAAGAAAATTTTAAATTTGTTTTCAGCAAAAATCTCCACACTGACATACGCATGTCAGTACAAATTATGGCAAATTTCAGAGAAAAATCCATAAATGAGATTAAACAGTGTGCTGTGAATGTGTTTGAGGTACGTTCTCATGATAAGACGCCCATTGAGGTGTTTCCTGGTATAAAGGTTAAACCCCACTCCCTAGAAATGGAAGGAAGGCGTGCGACGCCACCTCCTCCTAAAACAGGCGAGAAAAGGCAGTATTTTCAAACTAACAAACCACGTGATGAAGGTGCACGCTGGGACAAAAATGCTCCTCTTTCAGAGGATGAACGTGATTATCGTATATGGGGCATGCGTAGGACGCAAGGATATGGGATCCAAGAGGACCCATATTATCAGGGGAAATCCGAAGAGGAACCCCCAAAAGACGTACCTAACCCTCCCCCACCTCGGACGAAACGTCCCAAGGCGATAAAATCACAAAGGTCCCAGGAACAAGGCCCTAAACCTCTGAGCTCGGAAGAGACAGAGGAAAACAAAGGTTTTTAGACACTTTGATACACGCTGAAATGGGAACCCAACCAGGAGCACAATGTAGTGATGTGATCGCTACTAACTCTGAATGCGCAAATGACAACATTACAGATGTCGGTGAAACACACCAAGACATTGCTGTTGCTGCCTCCAACAACCCCTCATCGGACGAAGGGGGGATAAACACACACACAACCGATGACGAGTCATCGCAAACTGAAAACTTAGAACCTGATTTTCATGATTTTGAACTAGGCATTCCAGTTCTGGGAGGACTCCCAGATAACCTGGTACCGAGTCAAGAAGCTGGGCCAGGATGTTTCACGAAACCATCACAGGCCATCGCTCTTTTC
>NW_023624616.1:0-3693 GCF_014905685.2 Nematolebias whitei
TGGAAAAAGTCATATAATCCACAACGGTAAATCCACAACGATTGGAAGTGTTGATTAATCAGCATACAGAGGGGTACCCTTGGATTGAACTGAAGATGCGGCCACTGGATGAAGAGTGGAGACCAACGTCAGGATTGCAGGTCGCCTCCAGCAAAGGTCGTCTCTGGGCGACGTCCAGCCTGTGCCGTTCTGGTTCAATGTGCCATGCAATTATGTGGTTTAAGGTGGGCTTATGAAGGGGATTTTACATAAGGCCTTAAACTATATGCACCTGGTGTGTAAGCTATTATGGTTGGGAACAGCTACAACTACCAGTTAAGGGGTGGAACATGCTGAAAAGGGTAACTACAGGGGTTTATACCTATAGAAAAGGGTTCCAAACTATTTTTCCATTTCTAACTTGGTTTAAGTTAGCTTTACATGGCAAAATATAGTTTGGTTCAATTGTCTGTTGTCTTTTAGACGAACGACTTGAGATTGGGTGTTTGGTTTCCCCATAAATGTTTTTGGAAGTCTATGGCGAGACTCATCAAAAAGAATTAGCTATCCCCCCGAATAGAATTGTTCGAGTAGGTTCGGCTTAAGCGTTGTGAGATCAATGTAGATTATGGTACTTAAGGTAGCAATAATATACATTGACTCCGCAAAGATTGCAATTTAACGAATGAACTGCATGTTGGCATGGTTAAAGGCCTCTTAGTCTCTAACTTAACTACACACAAAATTCATTCTTTCCTCAGAAACAACCAAAACCAAGTAAACAACGTTTCAAAACTGACAAGAGTAGTGACTAAGCAACTAGAAACATCGTTTCACTGCTTCACCTCACCCTGGTTGCCAGATTCAGTCACGCTGTCCCGTTTATTTGTTTGTTTCTTTTTAGACCCGCGTGCGCGAGACATAATCATACTGAGGTGCGCTGCATGGCGATCTTGTTGGACTCGGAGTGACCGGAGGCCTCGGAACAGGGATGAATCAGAACTTTCTTCAGTTAAACTGCTCCAAAACAGAGGCCATACTGATTGGCACCCCTCACCAGGTTCAAACTTCAACTATAACGACTATTTCATTTTCCGGACAAGACATCCCCCTCTCCACCACCTCTGTTACAAATCTTGGAATAAAAATGGACACTCATCTTACATTTGAAAATCACATTAAGCATCTGTTTAAAACCTGTTTCTTCCATCTTAGAAATATCTCCAAACTGCGCCCATCTCTCACTTTTGCTGATGCAGAGAAACTCGTCCATGCTTTTGTCTCCTCCAGGCTCGACTACTGCAACTCCCTGTTTACTGGGATCCCCGGCAAAAACCTTCAGAAGCTTCAATATATTCAAAACAGTGCAGCCAGGATTTTATTGAGAGCTCGTAAATTTGAACATATTACACCCATTCTCCATAACCTCCATTGGCTTCCTGTCACCTACAGAATTCAGTACAAAATTGCTCTCATTACCCATCAGTGTTTATATGGAAATTCACCAGATTATCTGAAGGACCTTCTTGCTCCATATTCATACACCCGGTCCCTACGATCACAGAACAGTCATCTCCTCCACCTGCCACGAACTAAATTAAGAACCATGGGAGATCGGGCATTCTGTGTGGCTGCCCCCCGCCTCTGGAACTCCCTCCCTGAATATCTGAGAGCTCCACAATCATTGACTGACTTTAAAAAAGGCTTAAAGACTTTTCTTTTTAAGCAAGCCTATTCTGCCTCCACATGATTGTATCATTGATTTTAGTTGTTTGTATCATTGATTTTAGTTGATTTTATCACAGATTTTAGTTGATTTTATCACAGATTTTAGTTGATTTTATCATTGATTTTAGTTGCACTCTGTAGCACTTTGAGATTTTTGTTAATGAAAAGTGCGTTACAAATTAAATTCATTATTATTTATTATTATATGAGTATCCCGCATATCATGAGGAATATCGTCATTAGCAGGGCTACGATTAACGTGTCTGCACTTGACCACGCATAGGCAATCGGTTGGATTGGGTTATTATTCTCGGACCTGAGAGACTTGAGAACTCGGTTTAACGGTTCCACATCGACGACCTTAGTACCCTCGAACCGGATCTTTCCCAAGGTTCCGGGATCTATGTCTATAGTCATGTTTTCTAGGTTCTCTGAGTCGTCCAGAGTTGTTTCCCATTGTCCCGGATCGAGTTGATAGAGCGTCAAATCACCAATGTGTATGGTTGTTCCGTGGGGAACACTGATCCACATTGTTTTGTCCGGTAAGGTCAGGGGTCTATTTGCTTCAGGCTGTTCGTAGGCCATGATCGCCTCTCTTTGGGGGGCGTTCACTAGCCAACGTGATCCAACGATTTCAGCCTTTGCGGTCTTAGCCAGGTGACGCGGCGTTATGGTCGTTGAGCACTTAGAGTTTTCCGGAATAGGTGTCAATCCGCATATGCCCGCGGTTTTATTCCACACAAACGGTTTGCTCGGGCACAGATAGTGTATCTCCCGAGTGAGAACACACATCTGCAGGTTTGGAGCTAGGTAAACTGAGGGGTTGTCGTCGTGGTACGCAACCATCCTTGGTGTGTCAATTTGAACATGGTTTTCGCCGTGCCAATTGCCAACATTTACGACGTCCCTGAGTCTGTATATGCCGTTTCAGGGAATTATCGGTAGGTTGATAAGGAATGCCATTTCAAACGTCTTGTGATTGACGTAGATTGGGATCGCGCTACCGAGAGTGTAAGCCAGGTGAGCCTGCGTTTGCGTAACTTTTTCGCGCGTAGCGGAGCTGAGGATGTCGTCCACCATCTGTAGCGAGACTAGATACGGTGGAATCCTACCGGTGGCTAGTGTATCAACCGACGAGCTGATATCTCTAAGCATGTCAGCAAAGATCCTATCCATCAGGTGTGCGACAGCGTAATCCATTTCAACCTTAAGGGTTAACTCATTTACCGCTTCTACGAGGGCTTTGATTTCCTGGGTGTGAGTATTCAGCACTAGAACAGTATCTTTCGCGGTTTCAGTCACTTGTCTCAGTTGAGTTTGTTGAAGGTCCATTAGTGCTCGGATTTTTGGGACCTCACTCTCTACTTCATACACGTGTTGTTTTAGGGACGTTATACTGACAGTGTTGTATGCGGACAAACCTAGGCTAAACAGTGATCCTAGTGACGACCCAGCAAGCAAAAGCCCGCCGATGCCGCGTTTTTGCCTTCTACTTGTTCCGCCCAACTCTTGTTGGGTGTAGGTGAATTTATGTAGTTGCTTTAGGACGTGCCGGATCTCTCCTTTTGCACTCTCTAGGGATACAGTATACCATGTTTTGTTTAGCCACTCGTTTTTAAGGTTAATGTGTTGTCTGATCACGGTTTGGGGGTCGAAACGGACGAAGACCTTCCGAGTGTATAGGCGGCAGTCTGTGATGAGCAATCCCGGCTGGTCCCTCAGAGCGATGCCTGAGGTGGGCCCAAGGGTTACGATCTCAGCTTGCCCTTCTTGGATGGCACCCAAGAGGGTGAAGATTACCAGGAGTGGTACCATCATTGTCCTATGGAAACACAAAGAGATAGGTCTTAGCTTCGTAATCGTCAAGGGTAGGTCCTGTGAATTTAAACTATGGTTAAGTTTATTATCCATTAGTTATCTTCTGCTTGGATGACCCTTATTCCCACGAGGTCAGATTTTGTGAGATCTTTGTCTCCTGAGGAGTTA
>NW_023624617.1:0-3692 GCF_014905685.2 Nematolebias whitei
TGTAGTGAACTAGGCCTGAGGTCAAATCCTGACCTTAAGGATCTTATGGGACAGAAACTGTCATTTCATTGATTTGAATCCAGAAATACAGGTTGACCCATCCTGAGACTTTCTTTCTTGAATTAATCAAGTGAAAGAAGACTACTTTCGATTATCATTACTATTTTACAAATGTTTGATAATCAAATTGTTTTTAGTTCAAACCATTTTAGATGTTGTAGTGAACTAATCATTTTTAATTAACTGTGAAACAGTAATAATGATTTTAATCCTCATGCAAAGTATAAATCATGTTAAGGTCTGTTACAGAGTAATTATGCATTTTCTGATTTTCTGTCTTTGAATGAGCAAGTGTAAGTTGGTCCAAGGTTGGAGTCAAATGCAAAACAAGTTGTTGGAACGAACTGTCATGTTTTTAAAATCCTCTCAGACGTAAATATAGAGGCTGGCACCTGTTTTCCCCCAACTCGTCTAAATATTCCTCTCGTCTGTCTGAAAAACATTTTCAATCTGTTCCATAACATTCTTGCTGTTTTTCTAACTCCTAGTGACCTCTTACGTCACAAAAACACACCCCTGTCTGGTTGAAACGACCAATCAGGAAACTCCCAAGTGAACCGGAAATAGAGCTCTTTAAATGTCGGTACTTCCTAGTTCAACCCAGTCGAGTTTGGAGTCGAGTCCAGTCGGGTGGAGAGTTGGCAGAGCCCCAGTCGCTTCAGGCTCCGGCTTCAGTCGTTGCAGCTCCAGTACTGGGAAACAGGAAAATCCCGACATGATCCAGAGCTCTTCCGAGTATTGTGGGATTATGACATTTTCCACCTCTGAGTGGAACTCCTGACGGACTCACTCCTCATGTGAAGTCCACTCGTGAGGTGAACTTGTGTCGAACAAGTACCGTCACTACTTCGGACGATTCACAGCTGTTCCTACGGAGACGCTGAAAGGGTGCGTTAAATGGAACTTCGTACCAGGGAGACATCTCCAGGTAAAAGAGATTTATACCACCTAAGTGTACCGGGGAAGAAACTGGGAAAAACCCGGAGAGTGCCGTTCTGATGCCGACACAAACATTTTCCCTCATCCATCTTTTTCTCCCTCTAAACTTCATCTTTCCATCTTTAAAATTCTTCTATCTGCTAGAAATCATTCCAGATATTTTTAGAAATGTCTGTGGTGAAGCTTGAGGTTTTCAACCATCGCCGTATGGTTAATCAAAATTGTACAGCTTGCTAAATTAAGCCATGTTGTTATTTTTCATATTTTGCCAAATTAATGTAAATGTGTGATGTTAAATTTTGATTTTGTAAATAAATGACCACGTTCATTTTGATGGGTCAAAGATAATTAACGTCTCACGTTACATTTTTAATAATACAATGCACGTCATTATACTGTCCAGAAAAATGAAAGAATCCGTTTAATTTATGAATATATCTCATGCATATGTTCATCTACAAGTGCTATAGAAATAATTAAATAAATAAATAAATTTTCTCTAGATCTAAAAAAGTTAAGTCTGGTCCTCTGGACATTAAAAAAATAATTAAAAAATTGTAGAAACGTTTTGTCTTTCATCCGAAGACTTCCTCAGTCTGAGGTGCTGTATTCAGCTCAGTCTTATAAATAACACCTTCTCAGAGTGGATCAACCAGTTTTGCTGCTGACAACCAAAACCAGCTGATCACATGCTCAAGAAGGACCATCAGCCTAACAATGGATCATTAGCACACTGATGGCTGTTTACTATTCACAGAGGGCTGAGTGATACTAGCAATCACAGCATTGTAAGAGGGGGACAATTGAACACGTAGGCCTCCACCCCTGTTTAACGATAGACGATTTCTTTTCACAAAGATGGCCTCCTTTACTCCTCTCTCAAACCATCATTCCTCTCTATCCAGGATGTGAACATCTTCATCCCTGAAAGAGTGACCGCTGGCCTGGAGATGAGTGTAGACCTCAGAGTCCTGGCCAGATGATGTTGATCTTCTGTGCTGGTCCATCCTTTTGGCCAGTTGCTGTTTAGTTTCCCCGATGTAAGACTGATCACCCTCCTGACACTGAACAACATACACAATATTACTCTGTTTGTGCCGGGGGACTGGATCTTTGGGATGAACCAGTCTTTTCAGTAATGTATTTTGGGGTTTAAAAGCCACTGGGACGATATGTTTAGAAAATAAGGGTGCATTCAAAGCAGCCCTGTTTAGTCCGCTTTAATAGAACTCTAGCTAGTTTTCCTATAAAGTTCGGTTCGTTTGAGGAGGTGTAAACGCGACATCGAACTCTGTCATGGAACAAAAAGGTGAACTCTGGCCCGGGCTAAAACCTAGGTCTCGGTCCGGTAGAAGAGAACTCCAGCGAGGTTCAAGTACAGTGTGAATGTAAACAGACCGAGCCCCGCTCCACAAGCAAGAAGTGGAGTACAGCGCAGGGCAAACAAACACACATTTCTCTTAGCTCATATGGAGCCGTCAGCTGCCTTGTGTGAAAAACAATATTCTCCATGGTCTTCTGCCTGATCTTACGCTCATGCTGAGTCCATTTTTGAAAAATGACAAAATATAACTCCTGAAACTGCCAAAACTTGACGCCACTCTGTTTTTGTTTTTATTTCCAGAAGAAGAAAAAGTGTCTTCAGAGGTTTTTGTGTCGTTTCTTTCAGGAGTTCTTGGTGCAGCGTCCCCACAGGCGAGTGGGGGAACAGGTTGGTTCAACAGGTTGGCTCGACTGCACAGTGCAGTGTGAATGCAAACGCGACAGCTCAAATGTAAACAAAATGTTATGAATATTTGTCCCGAACTGAGTCTACTGGACTATCAGCTGTGAAAACAACCTAAACGTCTCAACTTCTCTGAAACTCCCGCCACATACGGAATGACCACTGGTCTGGGTCTGGGTTCCTCCTTTTCCCCTGATGGCTGACTGGAGTCCTGTTTGGGTTTCTTCTCTGCTTTCAGGAAGGCCCAGTTAAGATATCCACATTTCTCTAGAGCCTGTCTTGTGTGGAATTTCTCCTTCTGCCTGGCTCCTGAGTTAGTGGGGACGCTGTCTGCTCTGTGGTACAGAGTCCTGATGACTCCTCACTTGTGCTCCAGAGGGTGATGGGAGTTGTTAGGGTTTTTATTGTTATCATTTTAAACTGTTTCATGATTTCTGCACTTCTGTGCATACAAAGCAAAGAAGATTCTGGAAAAAAGAACTATCAATCCACATCTGAGCTGATAGGAATTCTCTGTACTGTTGGATTTCATATTTTTATACCTTTTTATATTTCCTATCAAGCATTCAAATGTCATGTTATACAAAGTGTGTGTGTGTCTTTCTTCCAGGGTTGAACTATATTTATAGAAAATGTTTGCTAATTCTAACTAGTTGACCTTTAAATATAATCTCATATTAGCTAAGGATAATTTTACAAGTTCACATTTGATATATTACAAGCAATCAAATCATGCCAGATAGCAGACTGATTAACATAAATAAAGCTAGAACACATCTCTTTAATTTAGACTTAATATAGTTTAAGTAAAATCCAACTAAAACAAACTAAAACAGAAGTATAAAAAGGGATCAAGTAAGAACACGCAAACATGAGTTAGATAATAATTAAGTTATTAATTATTCCTAGAAAGAAACAACTTTATCTCAAATCATTTGGTATCACTAAGGTATAATCACGTTAAACA
>NW_023624618.1:0-2048 GCF_014905685.2 Nematolebias whitei
CAGCAGACTGAAGAGGGGTCCTACTTCTAAAAAGCTTGGCCTGGGCTCATCCAAAGCTCTGATTTCTTCAATTTGGCATAAGCTGCTTCTGTTTTGGGTAGGCCCGTACTTCCCTCCTGGGAGGCGGGAAATATGCCACTTGCCATCACAAAGATTCTCTGAGGGTCACCTTAGAAGCATGGTAAGCGGACTGCCCTGTCTTTCTGGTCTAAATAAATTAATTCATCAGATTAGAAATATAGCATACAGGATAAATTCAAGAGCATTAAACTGGGTACTAGTGGGTTTTGCTCGGAGGTGTTTCTGGTTCATGAGGGAGTTGAGAGAGAACCTCTTTTGGCTTGATGTGTGAAAGGTCTGAGTGAAGGTAGTGTTCACAAAATCCCCAAGGGCTCTTGGGGATTAGAAGTCATCAAGAGGAATCCATTACCTTATTTTAGTGAAGAAAGTGTATCCTGTGTAATCATGAAAATTAATCATTATAAAATTGTGCCTGTTGCTGTACCCCAGCGCAAATTGTTGATTAAAGCAAAGCAAAACGTATAAATCTGGCCTATTGTTTCACCCTTATTGAACAAATACATGGCAATGCTTGGTTCACTTAACAACATAAAAATGTGAGGTTTTGAAAGGTTTACTAGCCAGTGAGTGACAAACACCCCTGGGCCCATCATCCAGGGCCCTAAAGATTACCAGAACGGTTAACAATTGCAACGCTATATTGAGAGGTGAGCGGCCACAACGTGAGTTTCTCTGGACCAGATGATCCATCCCTGCTGCTTGGAGGATCAAGGTAACAGAGTGAGATTAGGGTGTGACTCACGGATAGAAGGTCATTAATATTCTGGATGAATCACCTCGTCGCAGCCTAAATGAGGCTACTTTAGACAGATGCAGGTAATACCACGGCGCTGAGGTTAGCTTCCGGACCCCTTGGAGGAGAGGCTGCAAGCAAAGGTGCTTATCGCTACTTCCAGTGGTTACCTTTGCTTATCGAAAAGCAAAACATGGTGGCAGCGGTGGGATGGTTTTTAAAGGAATAGAGACCCCCCAGAAGAGAAGGTGCGCTACAGAGAGCTGATAGGCATCGATAGAACAGCCTTAGAGAGTAAGGAGCTGTTAGTGGCTGGGAGACCCCCCAGTCAGTACCCCCAATAGATCACTAGAGGCTAGTGAGGAGGGGTAGAAGGCTTACGAGGGTTACTGACCATAATCCGGAGTCGTAGGCAAGCAGCTAGTCTGTCCTAGTCCAAAACATTAGGATAAAGTCTGGAGACTTTGAGGACTGACAACCTTGACCCGACAAGAAAAGACATAACAATGGCCTCAGGAACGGCATCGACGAGTGTAGAGCTAGGAAAATCCGAGCCGGCTCAGGCGAGCCAAGAAGAACAGAAGCCAGTAGAAGGAGGTACAAACGGCCAAAAGTCAGCTGTACAGAGTACAGAAGACCAGTCAGCAGAAGGAGTGACCAAGGTGGAAATCATCCTGTATGGAAAAGTGTATGACACCTGGCATCCAGTAGTAAAGGAAACATTAAAAGAAAGTAATCCCAAGGTAGTCGAAGGAGTCCTAGAACAAGGACTGAAAAAATATATGGAAGAAAAGGGGGTGTTTTTCTGTACAAAAATCCAGCAGGGAGATCAGACAGTAGTACTAAGAGACCCAGGCGAAGCAAAATCAAAAAAGGAAGTTAAAAAATGGTTGCAATGGTGGGTGCAACAGATAGAAACACAAAGAGATGCAACAATAGTGTCAGTAATTAGTCCCTCAGTCGAGTATGACCCCTTAGTAAAAATGATATCCAAAGTGACAGGATTGGGATGGGTCACTACAATCCCTATAGTAAGAGCAACAGCAAAATATAAGGAGTGTGAAGAGGAATTGGCAAGAATGAGGGAATATAGAAAAGAAAGAAAATTAGAGATGGACCCGAAAAGTGAGCAAGGTTCCATCGCACATACCCCTGAAGCGTCGGAAAATGAAGAAGAAGACAAAAGCAAACCAGTGGTAGATGAAGTTAAAAAGAATATACCCCCCCCCCCCCC
>NW_023624618.1:2148-3691 GCF_014905685.2 Nematolebias whitei
CCCCCCCCCCCCCCCCTCCAAATCAAAACAGAAGGAGAAAACCCAGGAGGTGCGAAGCCAAAAAAGAGAGCTTATATTCCCGCTTCTCATCACCCCCCCACGTATGTGAGCTCCACTTCAAACCCGGCTAAGTACAGGGAAACTTTCAAATACGACCCGGATTTAGATACAGACAATGAACTAGGAGAAGGGCGACGGAAATCATTTACAGGTAGGTTCAAACTAGAAACCGAGTCCGAAGAAAGTGAAGCTGAGTGGACAGAAGATGAAGAGTATGAGGGGAAACTTAACAAAAAGCTAGACTTTCTCGCTCGAAGTATAGTGGAGAGGATGGAAAAGCTCGGAACAACCGGAGCAGGATGGAAAGAGGGAGAGTTGCGAAGGGTGCCAACTCAGGTGCAGACAGAACCACTAAAAGATCAGTTGAATAAGCAAGAGAATCTTAAAAAGAGCCCCTCAGGGGAAACCCCAAAAACTCACAGGAAAAAGAAAGCTAAAGAAAAACACCTAAAACCAGAATCTGAGTCATATTCTAGTCAAGATGAGGAGAAAAAAAACTCCCAAAAGAAACCAACAAGGAAAATCAGGAAAACAGTAGGGCTCAAGCAAGTCCTAGAACCAGTCCCAAAGGGGACTCAATGCGTGAAGTTTCAAAATGGTACCCGAGTATACCAGGTGATAGGGACCCCATGGTCTATGGAGGCAGATGCATTACTGGTGTTTACAAATCATAAATACAAAATCCATAACTCGACCTACAGAAAAGCTCTAAAGAAAGTAGCTGGTAGGGAGTACCAAGCTGAAGTAAATCATCTTGTAAGTGAACCGGATAGCACAGAGCCAAAAATAAGAATGACCAGCGGGGCTGACACTCCATATTATGCAATAATACACATCCCGATTCGAAGCTATAAAGAAGCAACCGATAACACCGGCTACCTCAGGGAAATGTTAGAAGCTTTGCAGAAAGGAGTGTTCCGAGCCATAGAGTTCGGCTTCAGGCGCATAGTGATAGGGATAGATGGGCTCCGGTCCCATCATCTGCAGTGGGAAATAGCCGAACGTGTAGCAGTAAACTCAATGACATACCTGGCCAAAGACATGCCAGCAGAGGCCCACTTAAAAGAAATTATTATAGTGACCCCCACTCATCTAGATGAAGATCGAAAATCCAGAGTCGTGGCCTCAATGACAAAACCAGAGGGAAAAACAATCAAGGAGCCCCTAAAGTTAGGGAAAGAAGACACAGAAAAATCATTAACATCACTGGGAGCCAAGAAAAGTGAAGACCCGTTAAGGATCAGTCCTCAGGGGTCAAAAACGCCCCTGACCTCACCCTCAGAAAATGACCTGAAAAGTTCAACCACAAGACGACGCAGAAGCGGAGCAGATACACGAGAAGGACAGCTAAGGAGTGAAACATTAGCAAAAATACAACCTTTAAACATAGAGAGTGAGGAAAATGACGAAGAGAGCTCCCAGGGAGAACCAGATGCGGACCCTCGTATTGGCCTGCTATCGATTCTAGACTGGCACTACCTTC
>NW_023624619.1:0-3691 GCF_014905685.2 Nematolebias whitei
CCATCTGATGAACTTTCTTTCTTGAATTAATCAAGCAGAAAAGACAATTCTTTATAATCATTACTGTCTTACAAATGTTTTGATAATCAAATTGTGTTAGTTCACTCAATGCTTTACAGGTTGAAAAGAACTACTAATTTTATTTTACATAAACAGTAAGTAATGATTTTTGTTCCTCATTCAGAGAAGAAATCACCTGAATATGCCTTTCTTGATTTTCTGTCTGAAATGAGCAAGCTGTCGTAAGTATGTGAAAGGTTGGTCTTCGGTCAACTAAAATGTTTACTGAAGAAGAAATGTCATGTTTAAACTTTTTCAGAAGATTACCAAGAGTAGACTCCAGAAAGTCTGCTGCTTCTGCAATAATCTTTTCTGTATGTTAAACAAGTTTCATTCTCTGACCTCGACTGTTGATAAACACCTTACGTCAAAAACACACCTCTTTCTGGTCCTTCCACGAATCAGAAAGCTCTAAACTGAACAGGAAGTAAACTCATTTAAAATGTGACAACTGCCCAGTTCATGTTAGATTTTCAGAATTCCAAGAGAATGAGAGCTGACAACAGATTGAGAGTTCTGGAGAACGTGAGAGTTCCAAGATTGAGAGTGCAGTCGGTTCTGAAAGCTTCAGAGCAATGAAGAATCCAGAGGTTTTTTGGGGATTATAATTCTGTTTTGAGCTAATCAACGCACGACTTTCTGAAGGTTTGGTAGCTCTCGACGGAGACGCTGAAACGAGTCAGAAAGGAACTACATCCAACGCTGATTCATCATCAACAGGTAGATGGTTCTATTTTGACCAAGTGTACCGTGAGAAGCTGAGATCGGACGGAGCGTGCAACTTCTGGTCAAACAGATTAAATTCCCTCACACATTTCCTCTGTAAGATAAATCTCAATTCAATCTTAAACTCTTCTCTCTCATAAATCAGTACAGATATTTTTAGAAATGTCTGAAGCAAAGTCCTCAAATCACCGCCGAGTGATTTGAAGTTCATTTTCTGTGAAACTGTCTGTTATTATTTTCATATTTTGCCAAATTAATGTAAATGTTTGATGTTAAACTTTGATTTTGAAAATAAATGATTCCATTCATTTGATGGGTCAAAGATAAATAACGTCTCTCGTTCACATTTCTGTTAAATTCAATGCACGGCATTTACAGTCAGAAAAATGAAGAACTCGTGAATATTGTATGCATATATAATTCATATATTTGTCATACAACAAGTGACACGTACCTCACGTGACTCACTACATTCATATTTGGAAAATCTAGGTAAACTTATAATACAAAAAGATTATTTTAATGTACTTTCATTTGATCTATTTTGTATTCAATTTAAACTCCCCAATGGGATGTCGGGTGGTTTTAAGCAAGGATCAGTGAATACAGGTGAGGAAATGTTACATAAATGATTCATGAACTAATTGTTGAGCTGTGTTTTATGAATTATGAGTTAATTATTCTAGAGGAGCTTAACCTTCTTTTCTCACAAGGTCTAAAAAAAGTAACATAAGTTTAAAAAATGATGGAAAGCTCATAAAATATTGAATATTGACTGCTTATGTAGGCTTTTTCAGCATAGTGTAGATATATCAGTTATTGAGCAGTGAACATGTTCTGAAAAACGGTGAATTAGATATTGTTACTGAAAGAGATGTTACGTTCATTTATTTATTCACACGTTGTTTAAAATAACAAAGGGTTATTTTTAAGTAACGTTAGTTGCAACCAGATTTGACATCCAGGTGGATATTCTTCAGCGGTAAAACAGTATTGGTGCCAGTAATAACAATTAGCAGAGCTTGAGCAGAGTACTGACAATGTGTTGTAAGTTTCTTTCTTTGTTCAGCATGTTGAGCACTGATGACAAGGATGAAAGAGTGGTTGTAGATTTGTGTATGATTACTGTTTTTGGCATCTGTATGAAGGTGTGTGTCACAACGAATGTTGCAGCAACTAATAACGTGTGCAAAGAGGTGTGTCATCATGACATGTAAACGGTACATATTCCTGAAGAGTAATTTTAAGGGTTGTTCTTTGTGTTTAAAGTTCTCACGATGGTGAAAATGGTCTGACAATAAGAGTACAGATGACATTGTTCAACTAAATAAAGCCATCAATTATCAAGAGCTCGTCCTTCGTGAGTTACTAGAGGGAGCAACAGATGTGATGGGGTTTTTCTGAACTTTATCAAGGAAGAAGCTTAAAAAGTGTCAGATAGTAAAGCCCTGGAATAGAACAAAAGCTGATTCAAGCATGTGGTTAAACAAAAGTTATAAAACTTGTGTCCCAAAAGACAACAACATTCCAGAGGGGCCAAGTGGGTCTCTGAGGAAATCACTCAGTCACATTCTTGTCTGTGATCAATCAGTCTCTGGCTCAGAAAACCTTAGGTCAAACTGAGCCATCTTTGCAACCTGCCCATCACACATGCACGCACACACATACGCACACAAAACAAGCACCAGCTTTGAGTAATTTCCTTCAGTCTGTCGTGGTTTCATGAGCAAATACTGTAAATAATAAAAAATCATAACATAAGCATAACTAAAGGAATTGCATTTCCTGTGAAAATACAGTGTGAACGTTTATTCCTGAAGAACAGTTCAAATTAGTTAGACATGCTGAAATGCATCTGAAATTGAAGAACAAGCCTAAATTATCAGAAGAAATCAGAAAGAACACATATTTGCAGAATTAGGTTTAAATAAGCAGAAATTAGTACAAAAATAAGGAAATTGTCCAAAAAATGGCTGAAATTAACAAAAAAAGATTGCTGAAAAGTTGCTGATAAGGCAGAAAGTAGCTTAAACTACCAGAAGGAAGTGGAAGGAGCTGAAAAAGCTAAATTCAGTATGAAAACAGCTAAAGGTAGCTGCAATGGCAAAAAAAAAAAAAAGCTGAAACTAGCAAAATTAAGCTGAAAGGAGCATAACAAGCTGAAATTAGCAGAAAGAAGTGAATTAGGCTGAAAGTAGCAGAAATTACCACGAAAAAATTGAATCTATCTGAAAACAGCTGAAATTGGTCAAAAAAATGCTAAAAAAATTGCTGAAAAGGTGGAACAAGATTAAATTAGCAGAACAGAGCAGAAAAAAACACATATTTGCTGAAAGAAGCAGAAACAAGCACAAAAAAGCTCCTTTTCGTCAGTTCAGAATAAAGGGACGAGACAGCCCCTGGTTTACTCCAGAGCTAGCTGACCTCCTGCACAGGAGAGATCATCTTTGGGCCGCAGCGAGAAAATCTGACTCAGACACTGATTGGTTGAGTTTTCGACAGATGAGGAATAAATGTACAACTGCTGTCAAAGCAGCAAAACGAAACTATTTCTTATCTCAGACTTCCAAAAATCTAAATGACCCTAACAGATTCTGGAAAACAATTAAATCTCTCTCAGGCACCCCCCAATCATCTGACCTCCCATCACAACTTCTCGTTAACTCTGCTCCTGTGTCAAATAAGCACGAGATCCTGAACTGTCTCAACAAACATTTTGTTGCTTCTGGTTCTTTATTTGACACAGTAACTAATGGAAAATCAGCCACTTCACTTAATAACCAAACTTCTACAAATCAAATCCCTCCTACAAGTCAATCCTCAGTTAATCACACCTTCTCTTTTTCTCCATTCTCAGTCAGTGAGGTCAATAAACTGTTAAAAGATCTTGATCCTAAAAAATCTG
>NW_023624620.1:0-3691 GCF_014905685.2 Nematolebias whitei
ACAAGCCATAACAACGAACTCGGGCGGAGCGAAGACGAAAATCAACACCTCTTAGATGACGTTATTGCTCTAGCTATACGCATCGATAACCGTGTTCGGGAGAACCTGCTCGAGGCGGACTTCAACTCCCGTGAGCCTCTCGCTTCCAGAAGCCCCGCCTTCTCTACTCCCGAGCTGGTTTCCGAAGAGGAGCCGATGCAGGTCGGAAAGACCCGACTCTCTCCTGAAGAGCGACAGCGACGTCATGAGGCGAAGGCATGTATGTACTGTGGAGGACAAGGTCACACAATTAAGACATGCAGGTTACGGGTAAAAGCCAACGCCTGCCAGTAAGTAAGGAGATACTGGTGGGTAATACTTCTTTTTCTCCTAAGAACTTTACCCTACCTGTTATTCTCTGTCTAACCTCTGAAAATCACCCTGTGCAGGCACTAATCGACTCGGGCGCTGAACAGAGCCTCATCAGCAGGGACCTCGTGGAGGAATTACAGATTCCCACAACGAGGTTGGATCCACCCATATCCGTCACCGCTATAACTGGACAAAACATCTCTTCTATTTCATCTAAGACAGTAAAAATAAATTTTGTGGTCTCAGGAAATCACAGAGAGATGGGTGAGTTCTTTGTGTTTGATTCTCCCACATCACAACTCATATTGGGATACCCTTGGTTAAGGATTCACAACCCCCACATTAACTGGGCTGAAAACAGGATTGAAAGATGGGGAGAGGAATGTTCATTAAAATGCCTCCGTTCCGCCATTTCTCCCAGTTCTCCTCCTCCAGTGATAAAAGAGGAGATTGACTTTTCCAAAATCCCTATTCTCTACCATTCCTTATCACCTGTTTTCAGCAAACAACTAGCCTTATCTTTGCCACGTCACAGACACTACGATTGTGCAATCGATTTGCTGGCTGGAGCTCCTCTACCCGCTAGTAGATTGTATACCATATCTGGTCCTGAGAGAGCCTCCATGAAGGACTATATCGAAGACTCTCTTAAATCTGGTATTATTCGCCCATCCACGTCTCCACTTGGAGCTGGGTTCTTTTTTGTCGCAAAGAAGGACAAAACCCTTCGTCCATGTATAGACTATCGGGGCCTGAATCAGATCACTATTAAGAATAAATATCCACTACCTCTCATCGACTCCGTTTATGAACAATTACAAGGTGCTACAATATTCACAAAACTTGACCTCCGTAATGCCTACCACCTAGTCCGTATTCGTAAGGGGGACGAGTGGAAAACTGCTTTTAAGACACCCCTTGGACATTTTGAATATCTGGTCATGCCTTTTGGCTTGACCAACGCTCCAGCAGTTTTTCAGGCCCTTGTCAACGACGTCCTACGAGATTTCCTCCAAGTCTTCGTGTTCGTATACCTAGACGATATATTAATCTACTCTAAAGACGAGGCACAACACACCCAACATGTTAAAGCAGTCCTCCAAAGATTACTGGAGAATCAACTGTTCGTAAAAGCTGAAAAGTGTGAGTTCCACAAATCTTCAGTCACCTTTTTGGGATTTATTTTTGAGAGGGGACAAGTGAGGTCTGACCCAGATAAGACACAAGCGGTGGTGGATTGGCCGACACCCACTAATCGGAAACAATTACAGAGATTCTTGGGGTTTGCCAACTTTTACAGACGCTTCATAAAGAACTACAGCAAGATTGCCATTCCCCTCACACAACTAACCTCAACCCGCATAAAGTTTTCATGGACTGACAAGGCTGAACTTGCTTTTTCCACCCTTAAACATCTCTTCTCCACTGCTCCTATCTTGTCCCATCCAGATACCTCAAAGCAATTCATCGTGGAGGTCGACGCATCTGACGCTGGGGTTGGGGCCGTCCTCTCACAGAGGTCGTCCGACGATGGGAAACTTCACCCGTGTGCCTTCTTCTCCCGTCGCCTCTCGTCCGCCGAAGCCAACTACGACGTGGGTGATCGTGAGTTGTTGGCCATCAAGTTAGCCTTGGAGGAATGGAGGCACTGGTTGGAGGGATCAGAACTCCCCTTCATTATTTGGACGGATCACAAGAACCTGGCCTACCTTCAAGGGGCGAAGAGGCTCAATGCCCGACAGGCCAGGTGGTCCTTGTTCTTTTCCCGTTTCCAGTTCTCCATAACCTATATCCCAGGATCTCGGAACGTCAAGCCGGACGCCCTCTCTCAACAATTCTCGTCAGCCGAGGATTCCGGAGCTCCCGAAGACATCCTCCCGCCCTACTGCAAGGTGGGAGCTGTAACTTGGCCCATCGAGAAGGACATCCTGGAGGCCCAAATGACCGAACCTGATTCTGGTTCGGGTCCCCCTGGACGGCTGTTCGTTCCCTCTTCCATGGTGGGCAAGGTTCTGGATTGGCTCCACACTGCTCGTTTCTCTTGTCACCCCGGTATACGACGCATGCTCCACCTGACAAAAGCTTCCTTCTGGTGGCCGAACCTGCAGAGGGACGTTAAGGAGTTCGTCTCTTCCTGCCCGACCTGCGCTCAAAACAAGAACAACAATCAACCCCCTGCTGGCCTTCTTCTTCCTCTCTCCATCCCCACTCGTCCTTGGTCTCACGTCGCCTTGGATTTCGTCACTGGCCTTCCCGTCTCCAATGGTAACACTGTCGTCTGCACCATAGTTGATCGTTTCTCCAAATCTGCTCATTTCATTCCTCTCCCTAAACTCCCCTCTGCTCTCGAGACTTCACAGATTGTCACGGAACATGTCTTCCGCCTCCATGGCATTCCATTGGACATTGTGTCTGATCGGGGCCCTCAGTTCATCTCCCAGGTCTGGAAGGGGTTCTGTGAAGCTTTGGGGGCTACTGTCAGTCTCACCTCGGGATACCACCCCCAATCCAATGGTCAGACGGAGAGATGTAACCAGGATCTGGAGGCTGTCTTGAGGTGCGTGATCGACTCCAACCCATCGTCCTGGAGCCAGCATCTTCCATGGATCGAATACGCCCACAATTCGCAGACCTCGGCGGCCACTGGACGATCTCCATTTGAGGTGGCTTTGGGTTTTTCCCCTCCTCTCTTTCCTTCTCAGGAGGCCGACGTGGGCGTTCCCTCGATTCACCTTCACCTCAAGCGCTGTCGTCGGGTCTGGCGACAGACTAGGGCGGCTCTGGCCAGGTCCTCTGAGCAGAACAAACGTTTCGCGGACAGACACCGCTCCGAGGCTGGCCAGAGGGTTTGGCTCTCGACTCGGGACATCACATTGAAGGACTTCCCTAAGAAACTCTCTCCCAGGTTTATAGGTCCTTTCCCTATTGTGAGAGTGCTGAACAGGTCGGCGGTGCGGCTTCAACTCCCTCCATCCATGAGGATACACCCGACCTTCCACGTGTCCTAAGTCAAGCCCATTGTTTCCAGTCCTCTTCAGCCTCCCTCTAGATCCCCTCCTCCTCCCCGGATGATTGACAACGCGCCTGCGTTCACCGTCAGACGTCTCCTGGATGTGAGACGCAGGGGCCGGGGCGTCCAATATCTGGTAGATTGGGAGGGGTATGGTCCTGAAGATCGCTCCTGGGTCCCTAGGTCTCGCATCCTGGACGCAGGCCTTATCACCTCCTTTTTCAAGGCTCACCCTGAAAAGCGGCTTAGATCGCCGAGAGGCGATCCTTGAGGGGGGGGGCACTGTGGGATTCCTGGTTTCCCCCTGTCTGTTTGTGTCTGTTTGTCACT
>NW_023624621.1:0-3691 GCF_014905685.2 Nematolebias whitei
GTCCATAAGTCCTCACTAGTCAAGCACCAAAAATCTGATGCAGATCGGACAATATATCACTGAGCTATAACAGTTTGATTTAACTAGGGGGCGCACTTGAGTCAAAAGTAAAACAACAATACCATTGTGTGTTTAAGTGCTCACTAATCACACACCAAAAATCTGGTCCAGATCGGATGAAAATTCACTGAGATATAACAGTTTGAATAATGTAGGGGGCGCCCTTGAGTCAATTAGTAAACAACAAAACTAAAATGTCCATCAGCTCTCAGTAATGATGCACCCAAAATCTGGTCCAGATCGGATGACATATCACTGAGATATAACAGTTTGAATAATCTAGGGGGCGCACTTGAGTCAAATTTTAAACAACACTAACTATGTGTTTAGACATGGTCACACATTATGCCATAAAAATCTGGTGCAGATCGGATGATATATCATTGAGATATAAGGCTTGGAATATTATAGGGGGCGCTCTTGAGTCAAATCTTAAAAAACATTACTAATGTGTCCATCAGGGCTACATAATAATATACCAAAAATTTGGTGCAGATCGGATGATATATCATTGAGATATAACTGTTGCAAGATTGTAGGGGGCGCTATAGAGTCAAAATTTAAAAAAACATTACTACTGTGTCCACCAGGGCTAAATAATAATACACCATAAATTTGGTGCAGATCGGCTGATATATCACTGAGACAAAACAGTTTGAATAATGTAGGGGGCGCCCTTGAGTCAAATATTAAACAACACAACTTAAATGTCCTTCAGTTCTCAGTAATGACGCACCAAAAATCTGGTTCAGATCGGATGTTGTATCACTGAGATATAAGTGTAAGAAGAATGTAGGTGGCGCTGTGGAGGCTCTTGGCCACTTATCATGGAAACCTGTTCAGAGGTGGATAATGATCAATCATAGTGATTTTGGTTCATCTGGGTTCAAATCTGTGCAATTTAGAGCCAAACGTATTGCAACGGCGTCACTTTTTAATTCGCCATGGCGCCACGCCCACATTCTCCAGCTATAACTGTTTTGTTGTTTAAATCAAGTCAGACCATCTTATCTGTCTTCTAACACAGGATCATCCTGATTATGTTAAGGGTGTTAAAGAAGGACCATTCCAAGCCAAAAAAGTCACTTCCTGTTCTGAGGGGGCGGGGCTTTGATGACGTCACAATATGACCTCAGGGTATCGTCGGGCTTGGGACAGGGATGACTCATGCCAAATTTGGTGCAAATCTGTCATTCAAGTTGAAAGTTATAACGTTTGGAAATTTATGGCGTGAAGCTCAACTTTGAGGCCTGGCCACGCCCCTTTAACAAAACGAAACCGAAAGCTTTTGATAACTTTTACTCTCCAATGTCTTAAGGGCCTAATAACCAAGTTTTAAGTCAATCCTTCAAAATCCCTAGGAGGAGTTCGTTAAAATTTGCCGTTAAAAACGCCCAAAAATTAACCTTTGACCCAAAATGGCCGACTTCCTGTTGGCTTTGGACCGGAGCGCCAAGAGACTTTTTCATAGGTCCTGAGAAGATACACATGTTCACCGAGTTTCAGATTTATCGGTCGAAAAATGGCTCGGGGCTGAGGTTTTAAAATATTATAGGGGGCGCTAGAGAGGCTATTGCGCAATCATCATGGTTTCCTGTTCAAGGGGCAGGCAATGATCGATCATAGTGATTTTCATGAACCTCGGATCAAATCTGTGGAATTCAGAGCCAAACGTATTGTAACGGCGTCACTTCTGACTTCGCCACGCCGCCACGCCCACATCCTCCAGGGGAAACGCTTTGCGCTTCAAAGCAAGTCAGACCAACTTGTTATCTGCCTTCTAACACAGGATCATCCTGATTGGGTCAAGAGTGTCAGGGAGGGAGCATTCCAAGCAAAAAAAGTCACTTCCTGTTCTGAGGGGGCGGGGCTTTGATGACGTCAAAATTTGACCTCAGGGTATCGTCGGCCATGGGACAGGGATGACTCGTGCCAAATTTGGTACGATTCTGTTTTTCAACGTGAAAGTTATAACGTTTGGAAATTTATGGCGTGAAGCTCAACTTTGAGGCCTGGCCCCGCCCCCTCAACATGCATAAATTTGCACCGTTTTGATAACTTTAGGTCCCCCATGCCTACTAAGCAAAATGGCGAAGGTTTGAAACCGATTGAGCGAAATCCCTAGGAGGAGTTCGTTCAAATTCGCCGTGTACGAAAAGTGAAAAACGGCCAAAATTGACCCTTTCACCCAAAATGGCCGACTTCCTGTTGGGTCTAAGGCATACCTCCAAGAGACTTTTTTTCTTGATTCGGTGGGTTCTACCAATGTACCAAATTTCAGCTCTCTAGGACTTACCAGTTTTCATATCTCACGTTAGGGGGCGCTGTGGAGCAGTTTGGCCACGCCCACTTTTGGTTCCATTATCATACTACTATTTCTCGCGGGGGACAATTTTGGGTAAAGTTTGGCTAGGTTTCCAATATGCTAACCCCTCCAAATAAGCGCTTAAACTTGGAAAAGAAGAAGAAGAAGAAGAAGAAGAAAAAGAAGAAGAATAATAAGAAACGACACAATTACAATAGGCCTTCGCAGCGCTTTGCTGCTCGGGCCTAATAACAACACATTCAGTGTAGGACAACACGCCAGTAGTCAATTACATGCCAGGGAGACAGAAAAGTGGGTGAAGAATTTATCTGACAGACAGCTCACCCAGCCAGAGACAGAGATTCTTGTCAGGGGACTGAACTTTGCGGTTGCACCACTTGGTTCACAATTCCTCTGGTGAAGATGATCACAGCCACAAAATCAGCCATCCGCAACAACAAAATGAAAGAGGGTGAAGCAGAACAGCTCAGAATCAAAGTTTCATCCTGCCTCAGCAATGCCAAACCACCACCTTCCAACATCAGTAGAGAGGAGAGGGATGCACTCACCACTCTTAGCAAGGACAAAAACATCATCATTCTCCCAGCAGACAAAGGAAGGTGCACAGTGATTTTGAACCAGAAAGACTATCATGAGAAAGTTATGACACTCCTTAGTGACTTAACCACTTATGAACCTCTGAAAAGAGATCCAGGAAGTGGTTACAAGAAGAAGTTAATAGATTGCCTGAAAAAATTGGAGCAGGACAAGGCTTTTGACCGTATTCTGTACCACAGACTGTACCCAGGGGAGGCCACACCTAGTCTGTATGGTTTACCTAAAATCCACAAACAATGTGTACCTTTAAGACCTATTGTTAGCATGATTAACTCTGTCACTTACAATGTTTCCAAATATCTGGCGTCTGTACTCATCCCTTTAGTTGGCAGCTCAGAACACCACATACAGAACACAATGGACTTTGTGGATAAGGTGAGGGATGTCATCATGGAGACTGATGAAACAATGGTCTCTTTTGATGTCACATCACTCTTTACGTGCATTCCTGTTGATGATGCAGTAGAAGTGGTCAGTTTAAGATTAAAATCAGACACTACGCTGAGCAGCAGGACCACGCTTTCCACAGAGCAACTGTGTCAACTCTTGAAACTGTGCCTGCAGTCAACCTACTTCACATATGGGGAGCAATATTATAGGCAGAAACATGGGTGTGCTATGGGGTCTCCAGTTTCTCCTATTGTTGCCAACCTGTACATGGAGGAGGTAGAAAAGAGAGCCTTGACGTCCTTTCAGGGACACCACCAA
>NW_023624622.1:0-3690 GCF_014905685.2 Nematolebias whitei
ATTGCAATAGACCAGTGTAGACATGCCAAATGCATGGACCAGTTTTTTTGCATCATTTTTAGATAAGATGTTTCTAATTTTAGTGATACTATGCAGGTGGAAGAAGGTGGTTCTAGTAACGTTTTTAATGTGGGGGATAAAAGACATGTCCTGATTAATTAACAGATTAATGCCATCTAAGGAGGGAGAAAGACTGAAAAAAATCATTCCTAAGGTGCTCAGGTCCAAAAATCCAAACCTCAGTCTTGTCAGGGTTCAAAAGCAGAAAATTTAGGGTCCTCCAGGTTTTTATGTCTTTAAGACATGCTTGTAATCTAAGTAGCTGATTGGATTCATTGGGTTTCATGGACAAACATAATTGTGTATCATCAGTTCTCTCAGGCAGTTCTCTCTTCGCCTACAGACTTGTTAAACTTTGGGACAAACCTTGATGAACTGCCCGTCTGTGGTTCCGATGAAGAAAACCAGCCAGCTGCTCTTCCTCACCACCAGCACAGAGCTCATGTAGTTCTTCTTGAGGAGCAGCGCCTTCGCTTTCAGCACCTTTGGGTTCGACTGGGCGACAGAAAGATAAAAAGCGTCAGATCTAACATTTATTCACTCCGTCTGAAGATAAAACTTACTAACTAAAGTTTGTCTTGATCATTTCTCAGCAGTGGTGCAACACTCGAGCCTTAAAGTACAACTTTTATGGTGATCATGAGGTCTGAGCCCTACAAAGCTCAACTTTGATCAGCAGAAAATATTTAATAATATTAATAACTGCCACGTTGGAGAACAGATAAACTGTTGAACTGATCTGGAATACGTCCACAAATGTCACATTAAAATCACCCTTGATCCCAGGTGTGGTTCCTGATGGATCAGATCTAGAAAATATTCCTCTGAACGCTGCTTTATCTGCATTATGGAGGTTTATTGTAGATGAACAGATGCTCAGATATATTCATCAATTAACACGGATTCCTCATTTTTCTGGACTGAATAAACGTGCATTGAATTTAATGAAATGCAAACGTGAGACGTCATTTATCTTTGACCCATCAAAATGAATGCGGTCATTTATTTACAGAATCAAAGTTTAACATCAAACATTTACAGTAATTTGGCAAATTATGAAAATATCAACATAAGCAATCAATCAGGAAAAATCATACGGCCATGATTTTTCCGTTGCTTCACCACAGACATTTATGAAAACTGTACAATTATGATCTTTTTCCCACACGGATGAGCACTTTACACAGACATTTCTAAATTATCTGGAAGAATTTCTACTTGATAGAAGAGTTTAAAGATGGAAAAGAAGTTTAAAGGGGTGAAAGATGGTGTTTGAGTGAGAGTGTTGAACAGAACGGCACTCTCCGGGCTTTCTTCAGCTTCTTCCTTACAGTACACTTAGGTGGTGAAATCGACTCTTTTACCTGGAGATGTCTCAGGCGAGATTCCGTTTAACGCACCCTTTTCAGCGTCTCAGTAGGATGCTGTTACTCGTCCGAAGTAATGGCGAGGCTCTGTCCGACACAAGCTCACCTCAGTGAAGATGTTATAATCCCATGAAACTCGGAAGAGCTCTGTGGTCATGTCAGGGTCTTCCGGCTCCCACAGCTACTGCACAGCGCTAGGACATATCAGAACTGTCCGCGCAACCGAACTTCTCCGACCCACAGAACTGAACAGAGACCCAACTCCCACAGAACTGAACTCCTCTCAACTCTCACAGCACTGTGTAGACCAGGAAGTACCGACATTTTAAAGAGCTCTTTTCCCGGTTCATTCGGGAGTCTTCCCATTGGTCAGAACCGACCAGACGGGGTGTGTTTTGTGACGTAAAAGGTTAGAAGACAGCAAGAATTGTTATGGAACAGATCAGAAATGTTCTCACAGACAGAGAGAGTTTTGTTTTGGCGAGTTTTAGAAACAGGTGCCAAAACCCCCCTGTTGACGTCTGAGAGGTTGTAAAACAAGGCAGTTGTTCCAACACATGTCTGCTTCGACTCCTGACCCTGGAAACGCACACTTGCTCATTCAAAGGCAGAAATCAGAAAATGCATAATTACTCTGTAAATGGTTTGAACTAAGACACTTTGATTATCAACATTTGTAAAATAGTAATGATAATAGAACAGAGAGTGTTCTTCCACTTGAATTTTCAAGAAAGAAAGTCTCAGGATGGGTGAACCTGTATTTCTGGATTCAAATCAATGAAATGACAGTTCCTGTTCCACAAGGTTCTTAAGGTCAAAAGTTTTGACCTTATGCTTAGTCTTGACATCAGGTTAAGTTCACTACAGTATCATCTCATTATCAGAACCAGACTTCTTGGTGTCCTCGCTGTCTTGTTGGATCGCAGTCAGGATAAAAGTCTCTGTCTTTGGAGGTTTCTCCACGTCCACCAGGAAGCCAACAGACGCGCTGCTGCGCCTCAGGGGTCCCACCTGGATGGGTTCTATATGCAGAACCTTAGAGATGTTCTTCAGGTCCAGCAGCTCACAGAAATGTAGAATGAACATATGCTGATATATATTCATAAATTAAACGGATTCTTTCATTTTTCTGGACTGTATAATGTAGTGCATTGAATAATTAAAAATGTAACATGAGACGTTAATTATCTTTGACTCATCAAAATGAACGTGGTCATTTATTTTCAGAATCAAAATTTTAACATCACACATTTACATTAATTGGCAAAATATGAAAAATAACAACATGGCTTAATTTAGCAAGTTTTACAAGGAAGACCATACGGCAATTGTTTTCTCACTTCCTGCAGTACAACAGACATTAACCACACGGCGGTGGTTGAAAAACTTTGCTTCAGACATTTCTAAAAATATCTGGATTAATTTGCTAGCAGGATAGAAGAATTTTAAAGATGGGAAATGAAGTTTAAGTTGAGAGAGATGGGGAGGGAATTTGTCTGTTATAACCAGAAACAGCACGCTCCTTCTAGACCAGCTTGACCCAACGGTACGCTTTGGTTGAGATCGACTCTTTTACCTTTGCAGATGATAGTTTCAGCGTTGGTGTAGAGCTTTCCTTTCAACTCTTTCAGCGTCTCCGTAAGAACAGCTAAACCTCGGGAGTCGTGAGATCATCCAGAACAGACATTCATAATTCCTCTGAACTTCTCTCGTCCAGCTTAGTTGCAGATGTCCTGAGCATGCTGCAAAAACACACCTCTGTTGGTCCATCGACCAATCAGAAAGTCCTCAAATGAACCGGAAGTGAGCCCTTTTAAAAGGTGCAACACTTCCTAGTTCAGTGTAGATGAAGAAGTTCTGCAGGAGCTCGAGCAGTTCTGCAGTTCTGAAACTCGGCAGTTCCAGAGTCCAGAATGCTGGAATGCAGAATGCATGTAAGGTGTTATTAAAAAAGTCAAGGAAAAAGATTAAGATTGTTTAAGAACAGACAAAAGATATTATGAAGAACTTCAGACTTCGTGGAGTCAATTCTCTAGTATCTTGCTGTAAAAGTTAAACATGACATTTCTTTTTCAGTAAACTTGCAGTTGACCGAAACTTGAACTTTGACCAACTTACACAACTTGCTCATTTCAAACAGACGATCAAGAAATTGAATCATTACTCTGTAACATATTCCAACTTGATTTCCACTTTGAATAAGGATTAAAAATCGTTAATACTGTTTCACAGTTGATTTAAAAATGAGTAGTTCACTTCAACA
>NW_023624623.1:0-3690 GCF_014905685.2 Nematolebias whitei
CACCTAGGGACAACTTAGAGTTACCAATCAGTCTAGCATGCATGTTTTTGGTCTGTGGGAGAAAACCCACGCAGCACGGACAGAACATGCAAACTATCCAGAAAGGTCCTGGGCCAGGATTTGAACCGGCAACCTTCTTGCTGAGAGAAAACAGCTTTACTAAGTGTGCCACCCTTGATCAAACATCAGGAACCCAATTCACCTAATGTCCTGAACTGATAAAGTCTCTATAAAATCCATTTAACGTTTAAATTTCGGGTCCAGTGTCACAGGATGTTCTCTGAGCAGATCACTCGATCCAAAGAGTTTGAGATTCTGAGCCTGTTTTACCACAAATTATCTCCTTCTACCAGCTTCTACTTCCCATCCGTTTTGTCTGTGTTTGAAATTATAATTCTCCCGGTTTGCGTCACGGAGGAACAAACCTTCAGATTTCTGATCCGAACCAACAAACAAGCGAAGATTAACGGTGTGGCGACGGTTCAATCACTTTAATTGAACTGAGGCTATAAACACGCAATTAGTCGGTGAGTTTCTGTTGTACGCACCTGGCTCTCTGCTTTGCAGAGTCTAAACTGCATCCATCCTCCTGGGGTTTTGCATTAAAGAGGCTCTCTTGTCAGTAATTTGGGCTTTTCGTTTCTCCGCCGTCTCACCACATGCTCCTTTTAAACCGGACCCACCTGTGGATTTGCATGGCGAGCAGCGGAGTCTAAGTTTACATCAAACACGTCGAGTGGAGACACAGATCTGGTTTCTGTGGACTGAGGCTACAGCCACATTTGCATTGGATTTCCCTCAAAATGCAATTTGTCAGAGGAGTTTTATAAACAAAAACTGAGGAAAGGTTTCTCCGCCAGTCGACTGGGACAAAGAACGCTTCGTGTGAAAAAGACAAAGTTCAGATTTATTCTGAAACGCTGTGACCTTACGTCAGTACCAACCCCTCATCTGTCCCTGAGGTCGTTCTTCAAACACTTTCTGATCAACCTTTAAGACTTTCAGACCAACATCTGCCCGCTTCTCGTCTGTATGCCAGTTCTGTTTGGCTAAAAATGGAATCAGTATCCTAAATAAAACCGGATCGTTTCAACCACCAGATCCAGTACGGCTCCAATCAGACCGGTTGTTTAGTTTCATGGGTTTACCAAGGATTTTGTTATAATTACATCTTCTCTTTTGGTTCTTTCGTTCGGGTCTTGGGATGATGTTCGTGAGAAGAATCTGAGCAATATGCTGCTTCTTTGAATGACCCTGAACAAGCAAGTCCTGATCCATAAACCTTCAGGTGTAGAAAGTCTAGTCTGAGGATCTGGTATCCTCTTTGAGCTTGATGAGGACCGATCAGCAACAACAAACCAACACGTGAAGAAAATGGACATTTAGCAGGAATTCAGTTACAGCTGGGAAACATCTTTTAGTGTTTCCATCAAATGTAAAGTTCATAGCAGGCTCCTCTCGGTCCGCTGGTCTGGAGAGAAGAACCTGCGGTGCCATCGGTCGCTGCAAAAAATAAAACGGTCATTTCAATTCAGTTTATTTATATAGCGCCAAATCACAACAAAGTTGTCACAGGGCACTTTACAGGAACACTCACATCTTCCAGTCCTGATTCAGACCTCATGACCACAAGTGACAGTTGGAATGTTGACAGACCAGTAAATCCAGAGTTATTCCTTTCAGCACAGCTCCTTTTTCATCACGACAGACCGGATCAATACCCTCATTACTTTAGATGAGGTTGTGATCCAGCAGACCATCTGCTGCTCCATCCATCCATCACTCAGGAACAAGGCTCACAGATACCTGAACCTCTCCCCTTGAGACAAACATTAACCCCCACCCTGTAGGGAGCAGTTGAAGACCACAGCCTTAGACTTGGAGGAAGTGACTCTAGCGGAGGACCTCCTCCAAGCACACTGATGATCATGACCTGAAGCACATCATCTGCATTAAGCTGAGACCAGATCCTGAGGTTCCCAAACCAGACCCCTCATCTCCAGGACCGAGACCCTGTCTCTGAAGACCTCTAACAGGATCAGCGACCTTCATCTGGTTATGTGAAGAATACGTTCTATACATCAGACCTGGTTCTGTGGTCCTGGGCTGGTGTTTTGGACAATGTGGGTGTCAGTAAGTCTTTGTCCAGAGACGTTTATGTGTGGAAACATTTTAAAACTGTTGGACTTTGGGTGGAAAGACAACAAATAAACCAAGAAGACCACCTCTGTCTGTCCGTGACATCATGAGGGAGTCTACACCATAGATTACCTATAAGCTTCGGCCACCCAACAGTCCTGATATGACCCATGTCTCCGATCTGAACAAATGTTATTTAAACTGCCATGTTCTGGTTGACTCTGGCATCGGCTCGGTTTCACCTGCAGCACCTCTCCGTCAACACGCCTCGTGTTTCCGTTTGTTCTCCGTGATGAGCATCATCTCCCAGCTGGGGGGGGGGGGGGGGGGAACGGGGGAAGAAGAAACGCTCATCCATCAGATTTGCATGACTGCTGTGGTTGATTTAAATCTGCAGAATATTCCATTACTGAGGAGCATCAGAGCCTCAAATGGTTCCATCAACCTCTTTACATGAAAGTCCTCCTCTGAGGGTTCGGTCCCTAAAGATGAAGGTCCCACCACAAACTGAAGAATGCTGCATGGTCTCCGTAAGGTGCTGCCAACCAGGGAAACATTTTCATTTAGGCTTGTTATGAATGAAGGTGAGGGCCTTAAACTGTTGCCATCAGAACAAATGGAGAGGGGACCCGGGGGGGGTACTGTTAGAACTACGTATTGAGCCAGCTCAGTAGATACACTTCAGCCTGTTCCAGATGAAATCCTGACAGAAAACAAAAGCAACACTAACGTGGATGTGAGGAGGACGTCTCTGATGTCAGGGACCAATCCCCAGAGGACATCTGGGTGATACCAGGGACAAATTGGGGATATGGAGGACGTCTCAGTGAAGTCAGGGATGAATCCAAACACTGTAGCATGAAGTGGAAACTGTGGCGTGTGGACCGTGTGTGTTTTGAATCAGAGAGTTGCCCATATGGAGGAAACCTGAGGAAAACAGATGAAAAGTGTGTGTGTGTGTGTGTCATGTGCAGCTGTGCTCCAGGTGTGCAGCAACAGCACAGACAGCTCCTGTCGGCAGCAGTAGATGGTGTTAACTCCCAGAGATGACAGCAGCCAAACATGACTTCACTCAGGATGTGGAGAGCTGAAAGGGACCGAGTGGACCACGAGAGCCGAGCAGCGCCAGACACCAATGATCTGTCAGGTTTAACTGATGCTCTTCTCCCTCAGAACAACTCGTTTTTGTGAGCTACGGTACACGTCCCAAAACTCATGGACAACAAGGAGCTGGGACCAGGTCTACAGAGACCAGCTCCGGTATACAGAGACCAGCGCCATACTACAGAGACCAGCGTTGGTCTACAGAGCCCGGCGCTGGTCTCTGTAAACCAGCGTCAGTCTACAGAAACCAGCGTTGGTATACAGAGACCAGTGCCGGTCTACAGAGACCAGACAACAAAAAGCTGGGACCAGGTCTACAGAGACCAACGCTGGTCTACAGAGACCAGTGTCAGTCTACAGAGACCAGTGCTGGTCTACAGAAACCAGTGTCAGTCTACAGAGACCAGCATCGGTCTACAGAGACCAGCATCAGTCTACAGAGACCAG
>NW_023624624.1:0-3689 GCF_014905685.2 Nematolebias whitei
TTTATCTCTATACGGCTTCTTCTCATTTTTATATTTACTTTCCATTTTGCAGATGTCATCGTTCTTATCACTGTTTACCACGGACTTTGTTTACCTGAACCGGTATCTGCGTAACCCCCCAATATGGCGACCGGAAGTGCATAAGTCACGTGTCTGCAAAAGACCGATTGTTGTTTGTCAACCACCAGTGTCGTGTAACAGGGTTGTTGTTTAATGAATTTGATCAAAATGCACCGTCTTTATAATATTTTTCTGGTCTTGCAGAAAAGTTTATCTAGTAGTTATTAGAAATGTTTCTTTTAATCTTTGGGGAAACTCTTTAGATCCTATTTTACATGTAATCCAGGTTCCTATAGTTTGTGTAGTGACGATGAACAGCCCCTGGTGGTGGCTACTGCTCAGTGTTGCCAGGTGTACCATAATTATCGTATTTGTACGACAATTTTGCCCTCTGTACGATCAATAATACCAAAAAAGGCCAAATATACGATCATTTGATCATTCTGTGAATGTGTGGTTGTAATCGGTTGTCATCAGACGCAACTGTCTGTCTGAGTTGTTTTATGAACCCTGATCTGTGTCCGCAAACAGATGCACGATTGGCTGGAAGTGATTTTCTAAATGTGTAATGTAGTGCATTAATAGATTTGTTATTTTGGTTATGACGGGTGTACGATAATTTCCCTCAAAATACAATAATTTTATGTCTCAAGTACGATAATCCTACATTTCTCACCTGGCAACCCTGCTGCTGGTAAATATGTGGACATGACGTCACAGCTCGGCCTGTTTGTTTTCCTTCGTGATGAGAAGCTTCGTCTGGATTTAGCTCCGTGATTTATTTCAATTACTGATGAAAAAAGACTTCTCGTGAGTCAAATACTTTATTCTGTGATTTAGTTCCAAGCTGCTGCTGCCAGAGGCTTGTAACGCTGCAGCTTATTGTCTGTGGAGAGGAAGTTAGTTCAGTCTGTTAGCAACTGTAGCTGTTAGCATCTGTAGCTGTTAACATCTGTAGCTGTTGACATCTGTAGCTGATAACATCTGTAGCTGTTAACATCTGTAGCTGTTAGCATGTGTAGCTGTTAGCGTCTGTATCTGTTGGCGTCTGATGTTAGCGTCTGTAGTTGTTAGCATCTGTAGTTGTTAGCGTCTGTAGTTGTTAGCGTCTTTAGCTGTTAGCGACTGTAGTTTTTAGCATGTTTAGCTGTTAGCATCTGTAGTTGTTAGCGTCTGTAGCTGTTAACGTCTGTAGCTGTTACCGTCTGTAGCTGTTTGCGTCTGTAGCTGTTGGCATCTGTAGCTGTTAACATCTGTAGCTGTTAGCGTCTGTAGTTGTTAGCGTCTGTAGCTGTTAGCGTCTGTAGTTGTTAGCATGTGTAGCTGTTAGCATCTGTAGTTGTTAACATATGTAGCTGTTAGCGTCTGTAGTTGTTTTTTTTTTTTTATTTTTTTTTTTAGAACAATACAAACACAAAGAGACATACAAAAGCAGTCACAATGACAACCTCACAATCAACAAACTCTTCAGAAAATATACATACAACAAACCTCCCCAACAATATCCCGAGCGAACCCACAAAATCTTAGTGCATTCTAAAAACTATTAACAACAAATTATAGGCGAGTAATCAGGGATAGAAAAATAATATCAACATCACAATAAAAAAACAAACAAACAAAAAAAAACGTGGGGATTATACCAACTTAAATTCTGATATTATTGAGAAAAGTTTGACTGCTGGGGCTGTATTAATTTTTTTCAAAGATTTACAAAATAATAATAAATCATTTTTTAATGCTTTTACAGCTGGAAGACATTTTGTAAAACGACATTTATGAATGTAAAATTTTGCAAACAGTATAATATTATTAATCAAATATTCAACTTTTTTATTCCTTATTGAAATTCCAAATTTTATTCCATTCCAGGAAAATGATTCAACTTGGAGAGATTTAGATATCAACCAGTTATATATTTCTTTCCAAAGATTATTTACAATTTCACATTCATAGAACAAATGTTCTGTTGATTCCGATAATGATTTACAAAAATAACACTCCTCCATTTCAAATTTAAAAATTCTTTTAATGAATTCCTGTGAAGGGTAAATATCATTTAGAATTTTAAAGTGGATTTCTTTAAATTTAGGAGGGATTGGAAATTTCAAAAATTTAGTTCTAATTGAACAAATTTCTTGTTTGTTAAAGTTTTTTAAGTAATATGTTCTTTTAGAGGACCCAGGGTATATTTCTTCAATTAGGAGTTTTCTCAAAACCAGGTTATTGCACTTTTTATCTACAAAGTTTGTTATTAATTATTATTTTATGTAATCTAGGGATTGGAGTCTGATCTAAATTATTCTTGATTAAATGAATCATAGCCCTTGGAATATTATCAACCACATTTCTGTAATCCTCCGGTGTACATATTATTCTATATTTATTACTGAATTCCTCATATTTTAACAAATCCCCTTCATCATTCATCAAATGAACAACAGACCAAACTTGTTTTTCCATCCATCCCTCCATAAATATTGATTTTCTTCTCCTTAGAATCACCCTGTTGTTCCACAGTGGGACATTATGTGGACTAAAGTTATGCTTGTAAACCATTTTCCAGTAGAACAGGACCTGTTGATGAAAGGCAGAGAGTTTCACGGGTAACTTGGAAACCTCAAAGTCACATTTCAAAAGGAAATCTAGGCCACCTAATTTTCTAAATACAAATTTAGGTAAAGAGAACCAAATATCTTCACTACTTCTTAGAAATGACTGAAGCCATCTTAGTTTTAGAGCACCGTTCATGGTTTCAAAATCAATCGCTTTTATTCCTCCCTCCTCATAACTTTTAATCATGTCTGCTTTCCTGATTTAATGATGTTTATTTTTCCAAATGAAATAAAAAATTAAGGTGTTTATTTCTTTAGTGGCTTTTGTGGAGAGGGGTAAAGAATAAATGGGATATATTAGTCTGGAGATAAATTCAGTTTTTGTCAATAATGATCTTCCAAATAATGTCAAGTCTCTCTGCAGCCAATTATTTAGGATTGTTCTGGATTTTTCAATCGGACTCTGAATGTTCTTACTGATACTAGACTTAGAATCTTTAGATATCCATACACCCAAGTAACGGACCTCCTTTTTCACTGGGATATTACACAGCATCTTTTCCGAGGTGTCACGAATACTTAAAAGTTCACATTTATTAAGAATTAGACCTGAAGCCTTGGAGAATGATTCCATCACCTGAAGAGCGACAGGTATTTGGTCTTTATCTTTCAAAAACAGAGTTGTGTCATCCGCTAACTGACTAATAAGTATTTTTGACCCATCTATATTAATACCTTCAATTTCTGAGTTTTTTAATTGGATGGACAGTAATTCAGCGACTGTAATAAACAACAATGGAGATAAACTACAACCTTGTCTTATTCCTCTTCCTATATTAAATCTTGAAGTTGTACCTTCCAGAAGGGAAACACAACTATTAATATCTGTGTGTAACATCTTAATTATGTCCAAAAAATATTCTCCAAATCCAAAATGTTTTAATGTATCATAAATAAAAGGATGTTCAACTGAATCAAATGCTTTTTGAAAATCAAGAAATAAAATATAAGCATCATCTTCTACCAGATCACTATAATCTATAAGATCTAAAACTAATCTGATATTATTATGAA
>NW_023624625.1:0-3689 GCF_014905685.2 Nematolebias whitei
GAGTAGGTAAACTGTTTGGGTACTTGTGTTCCTGAGGGAGACCGGGCGTGGCCGGCTGGACTGAAGGAAGTCCGACGCCAGGCAGAGAGGGATCCAAGCGCCTGTTTCAAGCCCATTCACAGGGACTGAGACCTACCTTGCCCAGGGAAGGTCAACAACTAAAAAAGGAACTAAGGAGTGAGAATCATTCATCATGTAATCTCTGTGTAATCCAGTGTAATCATTATTGTGCTATATGTAAGAGGTGAACTTGCTGCAGCCCCAAGATGGCCGCCAATCATCCACAGCTGATGACCATTCCACCTGACGAGCTCCTCCACTACATAAGGCTGCAGTCAAGCTCTTCTCGTCGCTTGAGCATTACTTCCTTTCTGGTAGTTGTGCCTCTAGCCTGTATATTGAGTATATGAAAAGGATATCTTACCGTGTATTTTTGTGTCTACAGTTTCCTGGCCATCTCGGATCCTGCTCTTGGTTCTTCCTGTGTCGGAGTCTCGCCTCTGTTACCTTTGCCCTCCAACCACTTGCCTGCTTTTGGATTTTCCCCAACAACCTCACCCCACAAGGATTTACCTGTAAGGAAAGACAAAACAATTTATTCCACCGTTTGAGCTGCCTCCACTTGCCTCCTAGTCCTGACCCTGTCTCTCCCTTTTTCAGGAGTCCCAGGCCAACTTTTGTATATACTTGTCTTTTCATTCATTGTAAATAATAAACACTGTTTTGCTTACTTGAGGCTCTTGTCATTCTGGTTCTCGTTCCCACTGGGTAGTCCGTATCATAACACTATACCGCTGTTCCCCTGCAAAAGTTATTGATTAAAAGCAAAGCAAAACGTAAAATTCTGGATTGTTATTTCAAACACACCTTTTTTTTCTTGGAAGTGGAAAACTTGGTTCAATGAAACAACATAAGCATCATGGAAGTTTTAAACGGTTTTATTACCTTTTGATTATAGAACAACACCCCTGAGTCTTGTGCCTAGGCTCTAAAAATCTCCAGATCGATTAACAATTGTAACGCTAAATCAGGAGATGAGCTACCGTTAACTTGCGCTCCCTCGTCTGCCAAATGTTCCCACTCTGGCTGCTAGGTCGGGCGAGGCACGAGGTGAAAGTTGGGTGTGGTACAAGGATCGGAGGTAGTTAACAATCTGGCTGAATCATCTCAACACAGCCTTAAAAACTAAAACTGTCCTAGGAAACGTCTACGGGTAATACCCGAGCCATAGGATTAGTTTTGAGACCCGTTGGAGGAGAGGTTGCGGTGAAGGCGTAGCACGTGTCCTATGCCTAACTCACTCTTGGAAGCGAAACACCGGGAGATGCTCTCATGCAATATGGAAAGGGGAAGAGTATTAAAGAAAGTGAGCGCTCAGTTAGAATTAGAGTCGACCGTGAGTCTTTGATCCAGACGTCCGGTGTTGTGTTGGTGTGTTGCTCCACTTGGACTGTGCGGCTCTCCTGTCTACGTGTTACGGTGAGCGCTCCTTTCTACATCAATACGTGTTATTGTACCTTTGTGTGTACTGTTGAAGCTTGGCTTTTTGCTGTATCGGTGGAGTAATGATAAATGACACGTAATATTCTAGCAGGAAAATATGTGAGTGTATTTTGTTCATTGTGCTGTTCATTCTTCCGAGTCCTGGTTTTTATTTAAGACAAAATATCATAAAAGAGTGGCAAGTATGAAAACATCCCTTTCAGACATATTGGCAAGCTTGTAAACATCCCTTCAGACACGTTTGCAAGCTTAAAAACATCAATTTGGACGTATTTTACATGATTTAAAATTGCATCTGACACATTGGCAATCTTGAAAACATCCATTCAGACACATTTGCAAGCTTGAAAACATCCGTTTGGATATAGTGGCAAACTTAAAAATATCACTTCAGACATAGTGGCAAGCTTGTAAACATCCCTTCAGACACATTTGCAAGCTTGAAAACATCAATTAAGACATAATTCACAAGCTTGTTAACATCCCATCAGACAAATTGGCAAGCTTGAAAACATCCCCTCAGACACATTTGCAAGTTTGAAAACATCAATTTGGACATATTTTACATGCTTTAAAACATTGCTTCTGACACATTGGCATGCTTGAAAACATCCCATAAAGTCAAATTTGCAAGCTTCAAAACATCTGTTTGGACATAGTGGCAAGCTGAAAAATATCACTTCAAACATAGTGAAAAGCTTGAAATCATCCCTTCAGACATATTGACAAGCTTGTAAACATCTCTTAAGAAACATGGACAAGCTTGAAAACATTCCCTCAGACTCATTTGCAAGCGTGAAAACATCAATTTGGACATAATTTACATGCTTGAAAACATTGCATCTCACACATTGGCAAGATTGAAAACATCCCTTAAGACACGTTTGCAAGCTTGAAAACATCCCTATGGACATAGTGGCAAACTTAAAAACATCCCTATAAACATATTGGCAAGCTTGAAAACGTTCCCTCAGACACATTTGCAAGCGCGAAAACATCAATTTGGATATAATTTACTTGCTTGAAAACATTGCATCTCACACATTGGCAAGCTTGAAAACATCCCTTAAGACACGTTTTAAAGCTTGAAAACAACCATTTGGCCAATGTTGCAAGCTTGAAAACATCCCTTTCAGACATATTGGCAAGCTTGTAAACATCCCTTCAGAAACATGGACAAGCTTGAAATTATCCACCTCAGACTCATTTGCAAACGTGAAAACATCAATTTGGACATAACTTACATGCTTGAAAACATGGCATCTCACACATTGGCAAGCTTGAAAACATCCCTTAAGACACGTTTGCAAGCGTGAAAACATCAATTTGGACATAATTTACATGCTTGAAAACATTGCATCTCACACAATGGCAAGCTTGAAAACATCCCTTAAGACACGTTTGCAAACTTGAAATTATTCCTTTGGACATAGTGGCAAGCTTGTTAACATCACTTCAGAAGAAACATGGACAAGCTTGAAATTATCCACCTCAGACTCATTTGCAAGCGTGAAAACATCCTTTTGGACATAGTGGCAAACTTAATAACATCCCTTCAAACATATTGGCAAGCTTGAAAACATTCCCTCAGACACATTTGCAAGCGTGAAAACATCAATTTGGACATAATTTACATGCTTGAAAATATCACATCTCACACATTGGCAAGCTTGAAAACATCGCTTAAGACACGTTTGCAAGCTTGAAAACATCCCTTTGGACATAGTGGCAAGCTTAAAAACATCACTTCAAACATATTGGCAAGCTTGAAAACATTCCCTCAGACACATTTGAAAACGTCAAAACATCAATTTGGACATATTTGCATTTGTTTGCATCCATTTGTCATTACAGGAGCTTGAAGTAACCTGCTGTTTCTGTCACAAAGGATTGACAGAGACCAAATATCTCTGGGCTGTCAGTTCGTCCTTGTGGTGCCAGTGCTGTCACTCTGGCTTGGTGGCCAGAACTGCGGTGAATGGAATTCTTGTCTCAGACTAGCCTCATAGTCTGCCGCAAGTATCCGCAGCGGTGTGCATGGAAACGGAGCGCACCTGCAAAGTCATCTGGACCTCGGCTCTGAACTCGGTGCCCTATCGTTCAAGGGGTGCTATCCCGCCACGAGCCTCATACTACCCGGTGGTAGCCAAGTTGTGGGAGCACCTCCACAACCTCACCAGGTTTGT
>NW_023624626.1:0-3688 GCF_014905685.2 Nematolebias whitei
CTCAGAGGCAGGTTTTGACCAGAGGCTTAGTTCACTACAGCCCCCCCCTTTGGAAATCATCGCCTGTCCATGGGGATGAATTCCAACCTGAACTTATGCCTCCGAATGTCCTTGAGCTTGATGTAATCCAGCAAGAGGAAAACAAAAGTCAAAGAAGTTAATCCCACAATGTTGTTGGTAATTCCATAATGTTGTTGGTAATGCCATTGTAGCAATGCTTTAACCCCTTGGAAACAAAGTCTGTAATCCATTGGAAAAAGTCATATAATCCACAACGGTAATTCCACAACGATTGGAGTTGTTGATTAATCAGCATGTAGAAGATTCCCTTCGATTGAACTGAAGATGCGGCCACTGGATGCAGGTTGGAGACCAACGTCAGGATTGCAGGTCCCCTCCAGCGAAGGTCGTCGCTGGGTGACGTCCAGTCGGTGCCGTTCTGGTTCTATGTGTCATGCAATTAAGTGGTTTAAGGTGGGCTTATGAAGGGGATTTTACACAAGGCCTTAACCTATATGCACC
The DNA here is from genome assembly GCF_014905685.2 of Nematolebias whitei. Lineage (NCBI taxonomy): Eukaryota > Metazoa > Chordata > Actinopteri > Cyprinodontiformes > Rivulidae > Nematolebias > Nematolebias whitei. The sequence continues at coordinate 523 of NW_023624626.1, forward strand.
TGGTGTGTAAGCTATTATGATTGGGAACAGCTACAGCTACCAGTTAAGGGGTGGAGCATGCTGAAAAGGGTAGTTATAGGGGTCTATACTTATAGAAGGGTGTTCCAACTATACCACCATCGCTAACTTTGTCTGTGTTAGACTTACATGGCCACTATAGTTGGTTTATTTGTCTGTTGCCTTTTAGACGAACGACTTGAGATTGGATGTTTGGTTTCCCCATAAATGTTTTTGGAGTCTATGGCGAGACTCATCAAAAAGAATTAGCTATCCCCCACGAATAGAATTGTTCGAGTAGGTTCGGCTTGAAGATGGTGAGACCAATGTAAGTTATGGTACGTAAGGTAGCATTGACTACATTGACTCTTCAACGATTAGGTTTTAACGAGTGAACTGCATGTTGGCATAGTTAAAGTCCTTTACAGTCTCCAACTAAAATACATACAAAACTCATTCTTACTGAGGTGCTCAGAAACAAATATCAAAACCAAATAAACAACGTTTCAACATCGACAAGAGTAGTGACTAAGCAACTAGAAACATCGTTTCACTGCTCCTCCTCACCCTGGTTGTCAGATTCAATCACGCTGTCCCGTAGGAGTTGTTTCTTTGCACACCATGTGTGGTTTAAACTGTGGTTAAGTGTATTATCCATTAATTATCTTCTGCTTGGATGACCCCTATTCCCACGAGGTCAGAGTTTGTGAGATCTTTGTCTCCTGTGGAGTTATTGCACACCTTGTGTGGTTTAACCTGGTTTCGATGTACCCATTTAACAATTGGCTCTTTTTGGCCTTTACTGATTTTTATCTGATAGACAACTGGAGACAGTTTGTCTGTTATCAGATGGGGTCCAGTCCATCTGGGCATCAGTTTACGGGCGAGAGTTCCTGTCCCGGACTCTCTTCTCCCAGTTGTGGGGGCAAACGTGTAGTACCCGACCCTGTCTCCCACTTGGAGTTCCTCGTGAGAGGCCTTTGGGTCTTAGTACGCTTTGCGTCCTTCAGCTGATTTTTCCAGGTTTTTCTGGGCAAAAGCAAAAGTGTTTTTAAGGTGTTTTTCCAAGTCTTTCATGTATTGTTGTGTAGTGTAGGCTGTTGCCATGGCAGCATCGCCTGGTTGGTACAACAGGTGTAGAGGGAGAGTCATTTGTCGACCCGTCATCATCTCGAAAGGAGAGATGCCAGTCGATGTGTGTGGAGTGGCCCTTATGGCCATGAGGACCAGAGGGAGTTTCACGTCCCAGTCCTTGTGGTTTGCGGCTACGTATTTTTTCAAAATACTCACCACAGTCCTATTTGCTCTCTCAACCTGGCCTGAAGCCTGTGGATGGTAGCCGATATGGAAGTTGGCTTTGACGCCTAGCGTCTTCCACAGTTCTTTCATTACTTCACCTGTGAAGTGTGTACCTTGGTCTGAGTTCACCCTAAGGGGAAGTCCAAACCTTGAGAATACATGATTAATTAATAACATAGCAGTAGTTTGTGCTGTGTCATTAGGGGCTGGTAGACATTCTACCCATTTGGTAAACGCGCAGGTTACCGTGAGAAAATATTTATTTCCTCTAGAGCTCTTAGTGAGTGGTCCAACCCAGTCAATCTGGAGGTCCGATCATGGAAATGCAATGCCTCTACTATGCAGTGGTGCCCTGTGGAGTGGTCTGGATGGCTGAAACTGGCCACAGACCAGGCACCCTTTTATGTAGTCTTTGACATCCTTCTTCATTCCAGGCCAATAAGCACTCTGTTTTAATGCTTTCGGCGTGGCATTGTCACCCTTGTGTCCTGCGGACGGAAGGTCATGTGCATGAACTAACATCACCCCCCTGTGGTCATGGGGGACCACGAACACGGGTGAGGACGTCCGTCCATGAGCAAAAGTTAGGATGCCCTTAAGTAGTTTTAACTGTTTTCGCAGCTGAAAGAGGACTTTAAGGTCTGGATTGGAATCCAGTTCGCCTTTCGATGGAGTGTATTTGTCTGGGTCAGTCAGATACAGTATCATCGAGTTAATTGCAGGATCCAACTTCTGAAGTTGGATGATGTCTGGGTCAGTCAGTATTGGGCGTACAGAAACTGTGTTATCAGCAGGTTTAGCTGCAGCTTGTGCACGTGTGACTGCCATTACCTCAGCTGTAGGTTGTGTCGACTGAGTGTTGAGTAGCCAGGAGGGGTCAAAGGACCACGTGGGCCCGTCAACGGCTCCTCCCTTGGCTAGGGAGTCTGCAAGGTCATTGTAGTGCTTGTCATCGCCTGGGACTCTGGAATGTCCTGGAACTTTCTTCCAGAAGATCTGTAGATCATGTGATGTCACTAAGTGATCACGTCATGAAAAGCTCTTTGTGTTTGACCACCTTTTTGTTGCTTGTGAGAAAACCGTTCTGTTTCCACAGAGCGAGATGACACAAGAAACTAAGTCGAGCATAGTTGGAGTCAGTGCAGATGACTAGCGTCTGGATGGAGCGTTCCACTGCCATCCGTAGGCCTATTAGGATTCCTGCTATCTCAGCTTACTGAGAAGACTGAGAGCCTAATTTATAGCCAAATGTGACCTGTTCTTGGTCTTGGAGGAGGACTCCTCCAACACCTGCTTTGCAGATTTTCTTGTGGTGGAATGAGCTTCCATCCACGTACAATGTCGCCATATCTTTACAGATATTGCTATCAAAGAAGTGGTGATTTGGGTCCTCAGCTACTCAGGGTTTACTCACAACCGGCTGTTGGGTGGCTGGTACATCCTGTGTACATTCTTGGCAGATTGCCAAATCAGTGCCCAAGTGTGACTTCTTATTTTGACCGTAGCGGATGTCTAAGTTAAAACTCTGAAGTGCCATAAGCCATGTGGCTACACGTGAGTTTGTCACCACACCATCTCTGATGCGTTGGCTGTTTAGAAACGTTACAGGCTGGTGTTGTGTTTCAACAATAATCCTCTGTCCACCAATATAGCAGGAGAAATGTTTCACTGCCCACACAGTGGTCAGTAGAGCCTTCTCACAGTCTGAATACCTTAGTTCAGGGCCTGCCATTGTTTTGCTGGCGTAGGCCACAACACGCTTGTCTTTGTCGTGTATTTGGTACAGACCTGCACTTTTACAGTGAGTTGAGAAGCCCACTTCCAAGTAAAACTCTTTGTTGTAGTCTGGGTAGACTAGACATGGGGCTAA
>NW_023624627.1:0-3688 GCF_014905685.2 Nematolebias whitei
GTTGTCATTCATGTGTACACCCAAGTACTTGTAGCTGGAGACCACTTCCACCGCAGATCCTCTTATGTTCAGGGGGGTGTAGGTGTTTTTGTTCCTTCTGAAGTCCACAATCATCTCCTTTGTCTTCTTCACATTGATGTGAAGGTTATTCTCCTTGCACCAGCTCTCCAGGTGTTCCACCTCTTGCCTGTAGCCCTGTAGCTGGACTCATCATTGTTTGTGATGCATCCCACCACCGCTGTATCATCTGCAAACTTTACAATGTGACAGCCTGGATGGGTAGCTGCACAATCATACGTGAGCAGAGTAAACAGGAGGGGGCTCAACACACATCCCTGAGGAGAGCCAGTGCTGAGGGTTATGGTGGAGGAGGAGAGGTTGTGGATCCTCACTAACTGTGGTCTGTTTGTTAAAAAGTCTAGTACCCAGTTGCAGATGGAGGGGCTTAGTCCTAGTGTGGATAGTTTGTCCATCAGGGTTTGGGGGATCATGGTGTTGAAGGTGGATGTGAAGTCCACAAAGAGCATACGGACGTAAGAGTTTTTCTGCTCCAGGTGGTTGAGCGCAGTGTGGACCACAGAGGAGATTGCGTCCTCTGTTGATCGATTCTCACGGTATGCATACTGATGAGGGTCCTCGTTGATGTTGATGGTTGTTTTGATGCGAGTCATGACCAGTTTTTCAAAGCATTTAGCGACTATCGGGGTGAGGGCCACTGGCCGATAGTCATTCAGACCAGTCACTGTAGAGCTTTTGGGACTGGGATGATGGTGGCAGTCTTCAGGCAGGTGGGAGCTGTCTCCAGGGTAAGTGAGGTGTTAAAGATGTCTGCCAGCACCTCACAGAGCTGATCAGCACATTCCTTCAACACTTTTCCAGGGATGTTGTCTGGGCCAGTTGCCTTGTGCGGATTAATCCTCCTGAAGGTACTCCTTACTTCTGCTGAGGTCACGCTGAGATGCTCTTCGTCCGGTGGTGAGGTGAGTCTGGTGCTGGGTGGTCTGTTCGGGTCTTCAAAGCGTGCATATAACTTGTTGAGGGCATCAGGCAGAGATGGGTCTTTGGGGCATTGTTCACTCCTTCCTTTATAATCTGTTATGCACTTAATGCCCCTCCACATGCTCCGAGGGTCTTGTGAGATGAATTGACCCTCGATCCTCTTTGCATATGTGCCCTTGGCCCTCTTAATACCAGCAACCAGCTCTTTTCTTGTCCTACTCAGCTCTTCTGAGTTTCCAGACCTGAAGGCAGTGTTCCTGGCTTCCAGCAGGGTACGGACCTCTGCATTCAGCCAAGGTTTTCTGTTTAGGTAGCTTTTAACATTTCTGATAGTGGAGACGGTGTCAGTACATGTACTAATGTAACCCAGAACTGAGGATATGTATTGGTCAAGATCAAGCGAACCTCCATTTTCAGCAGCTTCTCTGAAAACCTGCCAGTTTGTTCGATCAAAACAATCTCTCAGTATGGGGCCACTGTCCTGGATCCAGCATTTAACTTTCTTTGTACCGATCTGGAGCGTCTCAGCGGGGGCATGTAAGCAGGAGCCAGGAAGATTGAGATGTGGTCTGACAGTCCTAGGTGGGGGCGGGGTTCAGCTTTGTATACATCTTTTACGTTCGTGTAAACACGGTCCAGCGTCTTGTCTCCACGTGTCGGAATTGTCACATGCTGATTAAAGCTTGGGAGACACTCCTTTAGATTCATGTGGTTAAAGTTTCCGGCTACAATGGGGTGTTTGCTCTGCAGCGAGCTGATGATATCATGAAGCTCCTGCAGTGATTCATTAGCATTAGCGTCCGGAGGAATGTAGACGACAGAGATGAAAGTCACCGTGAACTCTCGGGGTAGATAATGTGGCCGACATTTCACTGTTATTTGCTCCAAAGCCTTCGAGCATGAGCTATTTACAACAGTACAGTTCATGGACCAACTTTTATTCACGTAAATGCACACTCCGCCTCCCCGTGATTTCCCCGTTAGCTCGCTGCAGCGGTCCGCTCGGAAAAAAAGTCTGTCATCCAGCTGGAAGACTGTGTCCGGCGTTTCGCTTGTAATCCACGTTTCTGTGAGACAAAGCACTGCACACTTCTTCATCTCTTCTGAGGCGCCCGCTCTCAGACGAAGTAAATCCATCTTGTTGTCCAACGAGCGGACATTCGACAGAAAGAGAGACGGCATGGGGAGTTTTCCGGCTTTAGCGTTAGAATGAATGAATGAATGAATTAGAATGAATGAATGAATGATGTTAGAATGAATACTCAAACCAAATTTACAATGAGTCAAAACAAAAGTAAACAAGTAAGCCTTCTAACTGTTGTCAGGGGCTTACAAACAACACCAACTACCAACAGCAACTGCAGGATTTAACTGTTGGCCAAAGCCAAACAATTCACGTCAAGAGACTCAAGTCCAAAGACACAGAAACCCATACTAATGGTGAGCTGCTCTAAACAACAGCCGCCTGAATGGCAGGAGAGCTGGGTTTAAACAGGCAGGCCTCTTCTGTGGTTGGAGGAGCAGGAGGTGAAGAAGCCAACCAGGATGCAGATTGATGTCCATTGGGGAGGATTCAGGAAGTGAAGCAGCCAATCCCAGATGGGCCACAGCACAGCTGAGTCAGCAATCAACCTGCAAACACTTTTGCTCAACCAAATGGCCTCAGGCTGTAACAGAGAGAAAGAACAAGTGTTGCTGCTCTTTCCTCTTCCTCTCTAACAGACAGCTATGGCAGCTCTGACTCTACACATCTGGATTAGTGGTGTGTGGTACCAGCCTCCAGTCCTCACACTTGTCCTCATGAAACACTCCACTACTGAAGAGCTGTCGAGGAACAAACTGGTTCTCAGACGATCAGGTGTCGACTTCATGGACTTTATTACAAAGTTTGGAGAAGAGGCAACAACTCCCAGCGGATCAACACGTCATGAATAACAGAACTTCTTCACGCCTCGCCTCGTCTGAGTCTCTGACTCGTTCTGACTTCCTGAAATGAAAAGGTCACGTTTGTAGAAATCTTTTCGGGGCCTTCCCCTCCCCTTCACCTCGTCCTGCTGGTTTCAGAACCGAACCAGCAGCTGCACACTGGGAGACGCTGGAGGTCAACACTTCTCCAGGAGTCCCACAGGGAATAATGTGTGTGTGTCCCATTTCATTGAAAGGTCTTGAGCAGAATAAAAGATGAGCTGTCCACTGTCTCCTGACTGTTAGTCCCATCAAGAATGATCATGACACAGAGGAAGGATCATGGAAACATTTCACATCGTTCACAACAACAGTAAAGGAGCAGAAAACTTATAAAGTATTTATTAATAAAGTCAAATAATAGAGCGTGGAGCATTTATGCACATCCCTCAACAAGACCAACATCACTTTGATGTTTGGTGACGTGATGTCCCCGTCCACTTTGTCATTAAATGAGGACAAATAATAAAAAATGTCCGTAGTTTAGAGACATTTGAAGATAAACACAAGTGATGTTGAGACAGCTGACTGTTTCCTGTTCTTTATAAAACTAAAGTCATTGTTTAATGTTTAAGTACTAACTCATTCACTTCTCAGTATCAGTACTCAGTAGCAGCAAGTACCCAAACTGAAGTACTTGTACTCAGTCTGAAAGAACTAGTATGGGACACCTGTACTCTGGATCACCAGTCCAGTCAAGTCCCACACGAGGCTCCCACTCTGT
>NW_023624628.1:0-3687 GCF_014905685.2 Nematolebias whitei
CCCCCCCCCCCCCCAGTTTCTTTGCTTGCAGCCACCCGGGTCATTCGTCTTCTGCTTCTACCTGCTGAGGCAGAAACGTGACCAATTTTCCTTCTCTCCTTCCAATGTTTTTTGTTTTCAGTTTTATTCTCTTCTTTTTTTCATTCCTCCTCCTCCTCCCCCTCCTCTTTGGTCCCACCGCCACCTCCATAGATGGAGATTAACTGGGGAGTGCAGCACCATCCGTCCTCATGACTGTTTGTTGTTAAGGAGATGGATGGAGGCTCCCTCTGCCAGCCCCACGCAGCCGCAATTACACCAGCCGCCATGATGGATGAAACGGACGGAAAAGGGGGGAGAAGATGGAGAGAGGGAGATACAGAGAGGGGCATCTATCACACCCCTTAATCTACCTGTCACTGCACAGGCCAGGGTGGAGGGAGTGGTGGGGTGAGGAGGGGAGCCGGCTGTACTTTGACTCCTGGTCACACTTTTCTTCTTTTTCACCAAACATGTTTCTTTGCTTCATACAGCATTAAGCCCACCACGATGGGATGTATTAAATGTCCTGACCTGTCCCATTTATTCTCTAGAGCTGATTGGATTTTTTTTTTTTTTGTCCACTTAGTGTGTGTGTGTTGGGGGGGGGGGATCAACAGGTAAGATGCTGCAGGTTTACATAGTTAGATAAATGCAGCATAAATCTGCTTTAACTCACAGGTGACCAGCACAGACACGTCACATGCAAATAATGCTGGTTCAGTCTCAGAAGAAGTGCCCTCATATCTGCCTTTCTCCAGTTTCATTTAAAGCATGCAGTTCAGAATACTTTGAGTCATGGTGTAGGCAAAGTTTGCAAGGAAATGCAAACATTTTTCATTTCCCCAACTTTGGGATTTTGGCAAAACAGTTTAAAGCACCAGCCTTCTTTGGAGCTCTTCACAAAACATCATTTGAAGTTTAAACAAGTCACGAAAGTTGGACTTTCTTTGGCTGAAGTGGCATTTCTGTCTTTAAATGTTTTTATTTTTTACATAATTACTGTTTGCTTTATGAGCCTTAAAATCTTTTTCACTGGATTTTCAGCTTTGACTCTAATAAGGTTACTCTGTATCTTTTGAGCTACCTAAACTTTACAAAATATTTAACAAACTTTTCTTATTCTCACAAACTTTTGATTTGGCAAATGTTTTCATGCTGGATGTTCTTCCTGACACAACCACAGACACCGAGCTCCCACAGCCCTCTGTGTGGAGCAGAGAGCTGCTATCTGGGGGCCCGGGGAGCAGATGGTGGGGGTTAAGGGCCTTGCTCAAGGGCCCAGAGGGAGACAAATGAGGGTGGAGACAGGTGTGGGTGCTTCACCAATCCCACCCACATTTTGATGTTGTCGGTATTGGGAGTTGAACTGGCAAGCTTCCAATCGCAGACCCACCTCCTCTACCCTCTGCATCACCACTCCCCGTACAGTTGTCTCCCGCAATTAAAACTTTTAATTCAATTCAATTCAGTTTATTTAAATAGTGCCGAGTCACAACAGAAATCATCTCAGGGCTTCATTTTTATTAAATTCTCTTTGAGTGCACAAACTCTCACCGACTTCCATCATATTTAGACCTTTTGCTCATAAAATTGGAATTGTGGGGTATTTGTAGCTTGACATATTTCGTACATAAAACATTGAAGATGCACAGAAACGTGTACCGTATTATTGCGGACTCAGGTCTCTCTTGTAAATGAGTCCCCGAGGCTCAATGGGATTAACCTGTATAAATAAAGGTTGAATGAATAAGGCGCACTTAAAATCCTTTAATTTTCTCAAAAATTGACAGTGAGCCTTATAATCCAGTGCACCTTGTGTATTAATTCTGGTTGTGCTTACTGACCTCCAACATATTTTATGTGGTTATTGTGAATGAGTTGAATAAACGTTGACTTATCTGACTGTTTCGTTTCGCTTAATGCGCCTTACAAGCCGGTGCGCCTTATAGTTAAAAAAATACGGTACATGGAAACACCGGACATGTCAAAACCAGCCATGCATGATGCAGTCTGCTCTACTGGACTGTACAAGAACCTCAGTGATTTGTCAGAAGTGTGCTGTTGGAAACTGACTTAGAGGCAGATGATCCACTGTGGCACCTCGATCTTCATAATGGAGAGGCTGAAAAACAAAGAAGACACATGTCCCGCTTACGGTCCAAGAGTTCTTTCTATACGAGTAATGGTTTTTGCACAGGTATTGTTTGTTTGAGGCTTAACTTCTACTCTGCATTTCTGTCTGTCGTCTAAAACACATTTGTGCCGTCATGGAGCAGCAGAGGCCTGTGCTGTTGAACATGAGCTACATTAAAATCTCTTTGAATCTTGGTTCTTCACAACATAACATGAGCTTAGATTACAGTGAATCCTGGATGGGTGTTGCCGAAGAAAGCTGACGGATGTTGGACTTGTCCCGGTTCATAGTCCTACATCGTCTCTGCGTTTCAGCCGCTTGTCTCAGCTCCTCCTCTGACCTGTTGATCACGGCGTGCAGCACCTGCCACGCCTCATCATCTTCTCCCGCACTTTCTGCAGGAATGTTATGAAAAGTAATCTGAGGTCTCCCACCTTCCTCCTCCTCCTCCTCCCCACGGTGCATGTTTTTTTTCTCCTCCACCTACTCATCTGTCTACCCGAGTGAAAGATGGGACGGGGGGATTAATACTCTTCCGTCCAAACCAAGCCTGGGAATGATGGATGGACAGGCGCAGGAATGGAAAAGGAGGAGGACAGACAGATTAAAGGAGAGAAGCCTGGGGGTTCATAAATCCAAAATGGAGGTGGTGGAGGGGAGGTGTGTGGTGGTAGTAGGGGTTGTGGTGGGGGAACCTGCACCACATCAGACTCTAATAAGATCGGCAAGAAATCTATGGAGGGAGACAGAGGTGCAGTGGAGGGGGGAGGGGGAGCGGTGTAATAGCATTAGATGTAATCTAATCATGGCAATAAGATGTGAATGAGAGGGGATTATGCAGAAGAGCGATGGAGGCGTGCTGATGTGACGTGTGGCTCAGGCCTGGCTGTTGGACCTGAGCTCTGCAGAGCTGCTGCTGCAGAGAAACTCTAATGATCCAAGTTCAGTCAGATTTGGTCACTTCATCCCAGATTTTGATGCATAAGAAGCTGTTTCATGTAAAAACTATAAAATATAAAATGTGTTGATTTACGTGAGTCATCTTGTCTTGTAGCTCCGTGTGGAGGCCATCACCGTGGTAAGTGCTGTTGTGCAGCCGTGACCTGACTCGGATCAGATAGAGTGCTCCTTCACCTCTCTCCTCTTCTTCACCTCCCCTTACACCTCACCCCCTCCCAACCCCCAAACTCCCCTCCATCCACCAGGGCCACATTTTTCATGGCCCGGCTGTCAGAGGGCCGTGATTGGTTGGCTCGGCAGACAGATAGCCGATAGGCTCTGATTAATAGTTGAGGCCCAAGAACTTCCTCATTGATCAACAGGACAGGCTGCAGAAAGAGGAGGGGGAGGAGGAGGAGGAGGGGGAGCAGTGGTGGGAGAAAAAGCATACCCTGTCACTCTGCAAGCATTGGCTGATAGTCCAGATAAGAGCTTTTGGAGTTTGTGTGTGTGGGTGTGTGTGTGTGTGTGTGTGTGTGTCCTTGTTTATGCTACTTTGTGAGGCCCATTTTTCCAACTTATACTACATTGTG
>NW_023624629.1:0-3687 GCF_014905685.2 Nematolebias whitei
GTTCAGTTTTCTGGTCCTTCATCTTGGGTACAACCTCGGTCATAACAGAATGTCCCAGCCACACCAAGTACCCTCGAAGGATTCAGGAGCTGAGCAGAGTCAACTCACGTTCCAGACAATGTTGCAGAGAGTAGAAAGGAATGAAGCAACTCTCGAGCGTTTAGTAGCATTACAGCAGACTAACCAATCTAACTTACAAGAACTAGGCAGTATGATGTTTTCTGTCAAACAAGGGATGACCCAGCTGCTACCACCAGCTACAACATCTACTCCAGAGGTTAGTTCCCCCACTCATGTCTTTCCTCAACCAACCGCTGTGGAGCAAAATTTAAAGCCTGCTGAATTATTTGATGGGAACCCTGAACTATGTGGGGGCTTTGTTCTGCAATGTAGGCTCACTTTTCAGAGTGCACCCAGTCGTTTTTTGCTAGACTCAGCCAAGATATCGTTTTTCATTACCCAATTAAAGGGAGACGCACTACGTTGGGCTCAGGCTCACTTATCAGCTCATCAGCTCGACACACTAACCTTCTCCTCCTTTTTAGAAGACTTCGTGCGAGTATTCGATCAACCCCTCCAGAAGTCTGAAGCAGTTAAGAGGCTACTCACCCTTCGTCAGGGCTGGCGATCGGTAACAGCACACGCTTTGGAGTTTCGAATCACCGCCGCCCGAACCGGATGGGGAGAGAGCGCTCTTCAAGGTATTTTCCTCCACTCGCTCTCTGACTCCATAAAGGATCGCTTAGCTACGCAAGAGGAGCCTCTAAGTTTGGATGAGCTAATCCACCTCGCCACCCGCATCGATAACCAACTTCAAGAACGTAGATGGGAGAGAGACTACGATTCCCAGCATGCCACAACTTCCGGCTCTTCGCACACGTCACGACGTCGCCCAACGTCTTATCAAGGTGACTACATTTCCCAGGGTACCACTGCTTCCGGGTTCAACTGGACACCTAGATCAACTCCAACACGGGCGCTGGAGAAGAAGACCAATATTGAACCGGAACCTATGCAGTTGGGCCACACTCGTCTGTCCGCCGAGGAGAAACAGAGGAGGAGAAGACACAGAGCGTGCATTTATTGTGGCCAACAAGGACATTTTATTGCTCAATGCCCGTTGTTGGGAAACGACACATCTCACCAATAAAGCAGGAGATATTGGTGAGAACTACTACTTCTTCTTCTCCTGTTTCTCGTCTGGAGATCAACACTACCATCATCGTGGGTCTTGAAAAGAAGTCTGTTGCCGCCCTGGTGGATTCCGGAGCAGAACAGAACCTCATCAGCCAAGACCTAGTGGATCTCCTATCCATCCCCACTCAGACCCTTTCCACGCCTTTATCTATGGAGGGCCTCACTGGCCAAAAACTCGCCTCCATCCACACTAAGACCGGGCCCCTGCACCTCATGATCTCCGGGAACCATCACGAATATTGTGAGTTTTTTGTTTTTCAATCTCATGTGTCTCAGCTCATTTTAGGTTTCCCTTGGCTGAACAAACATAACCCAGTCATTAATTGGAGATTAAAAAGAATAGAACAATGGAGCCCACAATGCCTCATGAACTGTTTAAGAACTGCAATTCCTTCCACATTAAAACGCAGCAATTCTTCTGAGTCTATTGATCTGTCTAAGATTCCTAAGATGTACCATGACTTAGCTCCTGTGTTTAGTAAACTAAAGGCCTCATCCTTACCTGCACATCGACCTTATGACTGTGCTATCGAGCTGTTACCAGGGGCACCTCTTCCCTCTAGTCGCCTGTATAATCTTTCTGGTCCTGAACGAGACTCCATGCAGGAGTACATTTCGGAATCCTTAGACTCAGGTATAATTCGCCCCTCTACCTCTCCAGTTGGAGCAGGGTTCTTCTTCGTGGCTAAGAAGGATAAGACTTTGCGCCCTTGCATCGACTACAGAGGATTAAATCAAATTACTATAAAAAACAAATATCCGCTACCCCTCATCGACTCCATCCATGAGCAGTTACACCACGCTAAGATATTCTCTAAATTAGATCTCCGTAACGCTTATCATCTCGTTCGTATACGGGAGGGTGACGAATGGAAGACGGCATTTAAGACTCCCTTAGGACATTTTGAGTACCTTGTTATGCCTTTTGGCCTCACTAACGCCCCCGCAATATTTCAGGCTCTAGTTAATGACGTTCTGAGAGATTTTTTGAACAAGTTCCTTTTTGTGTATTTGGACGACATCCTTATATACTCACAAGATGAGGAACAACATGTTCATCATGTCAGAACGGTTCTCCAACGTCTCTACGAGAACCAACTTTATGTCAAAGCAGAGAAATGTGAATTTCATGCAAGGTCTGTTCCATTTTTGGGCTTCATTTTTGAAGGGGGACACTACCGCACAGACCCTGAAAAGACTAAGGCAGTGGTGGAGTGGCCAACGCCGGAAACAAGGAAACAACTTCAGCGATTCCTGGGCTTCGCCAATTTCTACCGCCGCTTTATTAAGAACTATAGCAGGATCGCTGCCCCCCTCACACAATTAACGTCTACCCTTAGGACTTTTAAGTGGACTCTGGAGGCGGACAAGGCTTTTGGTGAGCTTAAAACGCTTTTTTCTTCTACCCCGGTATTGTGTCACCCAGATCCCAAGAAACAATTCATCCTGGAGGTGGATGCATCCGACACTGGAGTAGGAGCTGTCCTATCGCAGAGAGCATCTCCTGATAACAAGGTACATCCCTGTGCGTTTTTCTCTCGGCGCCTTTCCCCCGCAGAAAAGAACTACGACGTAGGGAACCGTGAGCTTCTGGCCGTGAAACTGGCCCTGGAAGAATGGAGACATTGGTTGGAGGGCACGGACACTCCATTTCTCATTCGAACGGACCAATCAGGAACTGGAGACTGCCCTTCGATGTGTTGTGGAGGACAATCCGTCCTCATGGAGCCAACATCTGGTGTGGATTGAGTATGCTCACAACACGCATACATCATCCGCTACAGGCATGGCTCCTTTTGAGGCATCTTTAGGTTATGCCCCTCCTCTGTTTCCAAGCCAAGAAGGGGATATTGCGGTTCCGTCCGTCCAACACCATTTTTGACGTTGTCGTCGGGTTTGGCGCCAGACCAAACTCGCCCTGCTCCGTACAGCCACGCAGAACAAGGCCCTTGCAGACCGTCATCGCTCCGCAGCCCCATCCTACAGGGTTGGACAAAGGGTGTGGCTCTCCACGTGCCATATTCAACTGCGAGACACCCCACGTAAGTTGGCCCCTCGTTTCATTGGACCATTCCCCATCATCCGCATCATTAATCCCACAGCTGTCAGACTCCAACTACCATCATCCATGAAGATTCATCCCACCTTCCACGTGTCCCAAATCAAGCCAGTTACAGACAGTCCTCTGTGCCCTCCGGCCGACCTCCCTCCGCCCCCCCGTCTCATCGACAATCACCCTGCCTTCACGGTCCGCCGTATCCTGGACGTACGGCGCCGTGGGCGGGGTTTCCAGTATCTGGTCGACTGGGAAGGTTATGGGCCAGAGGAACGATCATGGATTCCTCGGTCCTTCATCTTGGACGCCAGTCTCGTCACTTCGTTCTTCAGAGCACACCCCGAGAAACGTCTCAGGTCGCCAAGAGGCGATTCTTGAGGGGGGGGTACTGTTGGGATCCTGCCCTGCACTCCTCTCTCTCCTCAAGCTCCTCA